>NC_057862.1:696558824-696748824 GCF_019393635.1 Dromiciops gliroides
ATGGCAGTCATGTGACTTGCACAGGGTAATCCGGCAAGGAAGTGTTTGAGTTTGGGTTTGAATTCAGTCTTATATTCTGACTCCAGGTCCAGTGCTCTAGCCACTACTCCATCAGTTGAAAAGCTTGGGCAGGGTAATAAAGGGTAAAGAGACTGAAAAGATAGGAAGGGTCCCAGTTTTGGAAAGGCTTCCAACACCAGTAGATTTTATGTCTATTAGAGAACCTCTTTTTCTATAGAAATGTCAGCTGTTATCAGCCTTATCAGAGAGATAGAATGTGCCCATAGACATTAGAGAACCATGGGATATGTGAAGAGTGGGATTAGTCTACGAATGATAGGGGACCGTGTCAGTTTGCTCTGGATATCACAGAGCCAAGGAATTCTCCTGTGAGCAGTGTAGACTATTCAGCTTCCCCCTTTACCTCCACCCCAACCTAGAGCCAATGGACATTGTTACCTTATCCCATCGCAGTCCCCTTGGACCAAAAGCACATCCTGAAAACCCTGCATTTTAGCATTTGATTACTCTGCTTCCTTCGTCTGGTCTGCACTCACTCCTCCAGTTGTTCACCAAATTCATAAAGAGCCAACTCAAATGGCTCCTCTTAGAGGGAAGTCATCTGTTTGATGTTCAAACCCATTATAGATCATCTGTCTAGTCTTCTTCCATCTTGCTCCCTGACGTTGGTCTCCTGACTGTTTGACAAACAAAGCACCCCATCCCTGGCTGCTGCCATTCTCTCTGGCTATCTCCCATGCCTGGAATTCTCTCTCTCTCCTAATCTCTGCCTCCTGGTTTCCTTGTTTTTTTTTTAATCTTAACTAAAATCCCACCTTCTATAGGAAGCTTTTCTCAATCCCCCTTGATTCCAGTGCCTTCCCTTTGTTAATTATTTCCTATTTAGCCTATGTGAGAAAATGGTTATTGTAATCAATTTCTCGGGGACACAGAGATCAGTTTCTCAGTGCTTTCTCCCCCACCTCTCTACCTCCCTACTCCAGAAAGTACAACCTCCTTGAAAGACCTCATCAAATCTCATCTGAGACAAACCCAAGGGAACAAAAGGAATGGAGATAGACTCTTAGGACTGATTGGATTAAACCACACCTAGAGAATGGACTTTACCTTGAGCAACAAGAATGAGGGCTTTTTTGGATTCCCTTTCCCGATGTCATCTCTGGAGTTCATTTTGATGTAGATTACCTTCATATCATTTCAACCAATAGAATTGAATGATGCTAACCAGTTAGCTTTGCTGGATGCATAAGGACCCAATTAGCTTGGATCAGTGTGGAATGACCCACCTCTATCAAAAGGGATTAAAAAAAGAAAACCTGCACAAGCAGCTATGGGAATTGTCCTTGGCTCTCCCAGACCACATGCTTTATCTGGGTCTTTTGGGGCTTTTTCCTGCCCACAATAACTGGCATGCTGGAGCTCTCCCCCTGCCTCCACTATTACAGGCCCTAAGATCATGAGAAGTTAGGGAGATATGTCAATCCAGTACTGGTATCATTCATCTTCAAGCTACACACCTATATATAATTTGTGTTGTGTACATTTGTTGGTTTGTTGTATCCCACATTGTTATATCCTCTTCCTTGAGAGAAATAACTGACTTTTGCCTCTTTTTGTATCCCTAGTGCTTAGTGCAATGCCTAGCACATAGTAGGCACTTAATAAATGATTAGTTGATTGAATAAGTGTAGTGGACCAAGCATGATCAATATCTTCACAGAGGAGAGCCAGGTCATATTTGTTAAGTGACCTACTCATCTTTGGTGTGCACCTCATAGGAAGCAGAGCCTAGAATGGTACCTAAGGTCTGTGACTCCCAAATTCTGGGTTCTATTATTCCCTACTGTCTTTTCTTCCTAACATACTGGAAGCTCTGAGGGATTAAGATCCAGGTTTTAGCTGAACCTTATATCTTCCATTGCCCAGCATGGGCCTCTTCAGGATAGAACATATTTGATTCATGTATATTGAACCCTGCCTTTCCAGAAGGCCTGTGCTTGTAAATCATAGACTTTAAGAGCTGGGAGGGACCACAGAAAATAAGATATTGGGAGAGAACTTAGAAAGCAGAACATAGAATACCAAAGCTAGAAGTAACCTGAGAACATGGGGCACTGAATGTTAGAGTTGGAAAGTGCTTAGAACAGACTATTTGGGAGCTGGGAGGGACCTTAGAACACAGAATGTTTTAACTTGGAGGAAGCTTAGAGCATATGCTGTCTGAGCTGAAAAGGTGTTCTATCAGCTGGGAATGTCCAGGTCCCTCTTTTTACAGATGTGGAACCTGAGACAGTCTTGTAGAGCTTCCAGTGGGCCACCATTCTCTTGGGAAAGTGACTTTGGTCTCTGATGCAATTCAAAGTCTATTCTAGTTTTCTCTTCTGTGAAATGAGATGAACTCCACAGCCCCTAAGATCCCTTCTAGCCCCACATCCATGAGCCTATGAATGTCTTGCTGACTATCAGCCCAGACTGTGTATGGGGGAGGTGACAAGATTTGGCCATTTGGTAGCATCAAGAAGATGTTGCCCTGTATAGGTCTTTGAAGAACCTGTTTTTGTAGCAAGAAGGTTCTGGCTCCCTCTCCCAGCGCCAGGTAGGCTCCATCTTCCCCTCAGGGTTTGAGGGTGCCTAAGGGCTTGGGAATGTTTCTTTGCTCTGTTGCTCTAAGATTGAGTCCTCATCCATGTTCCCTCCATTTCTAGCATCCAGTCATTAGCTCCCCAAGTCCATTGAAGACCACTTTACATCAATTAGCTTAAACTTTTATACAGAGAGAGTTTCTTGGACAATATAGTCAGAACAAAGTCCAAAGCCCAGGGATATGGTCTCCCTCCCCTGAATCACATCAATCTCTGGGGAGAGGAGGCTCACTTTTAACAATACTCCAAGATAACATTGGTCCCTCCATGGTTCACCCACATTCAGCATGACTTCCATACGAGTCCTTAGTGCAGGTACCCTGACCTGTATTCAGATGGTCATTTTTGCTCCTCAGGGCATTGATGTTCTGCTAGCTGTAAAAGTCTTCCAAGATTCCCATGGCTGGATCTTCTGACTTTTCAAAACTTACGAGGTTTGAGGCTTCAATATCCTTGACTTAGACCTGAATAGAATACACGTAGAGGCTGAGAGCAGAGCCCCTTTTTTTACAAAGCAACATGGTGTTGGGGGGGGGAGAAGACTCTAAGACCTCTCCACTTATAATATGGCCCCTCCTCAGAGGTGGTGACATAAGTCACTGAGATCCCATGAAGACCAAGAGAGCTGAGATAGAGACCATGGCCAAAGGCTAGAAGCCTCTAAAACCATTTAGAGAGTGGGAATATCTATTTATGCTCTACAGTTTCTCCAAAACACTTCCATTGAGTGTCATCACAAGTCTAGAGCAGGCTTCGAAGTGTTGTTGTTGTTTGTCCTTCATTCTCAAGGAGGTCCATGACATCAGGGTGTTGTCATGACTTTCACTAAAGTATATTTAAGTGAGGGAGGGTTGTGTAAGGTCACCAACCTTACTCTGTCCTCCAGAGCCATCTGGGTCCAGTGGGAAGATATATACATCAGGATTGGAGATGGTCCTGGATGTTTAAGGCACTTGGGGTTAAGTGACTTGCCCAGGGTCACACAGCTAGTAAGTGTCTGAGGTGAGATTTGAACTCAAATCCTTACAACTTCAGGGCCAGTTCTCTATCCACTGTGCCACCTAGCTGCTCCATGGCTCTCCAGTATATCTACATGGAGAGATGCCATTTAAGCATTTTATGTATGCAGAAGTTCCTGTTACACTTGAATCTATAGGTAAGATTGATATACAATAGCAGAGTATTATTTATAAGTCAACATTTGCTTCTGACTTGGCAATAAACATGTTATTCGATCAAGGACTACACATATTTCCATCCCTTAACATTATTTGTTTAAGAAATAGGGTTTTCATCACATTAATAAGAAAACCAACCAAAATCATATGATTATCTCAATAGATGCAGAGAAAGCTTTTGACAAAGTACAGCACCCATTCCTAATAAAAACACTAGAGAGTTTAGGAATAGGAGGAGCTTTCCTTAGAATAATAAACAGTATCTACCTAAAGCCATCAGCAAGTATTAGATGCAATGGAGATAAATTAGAGGCCTTCCCAATAAGATCAGGGGTGAAACAGGGATATCCATTATCACGCCCATTATTTAATATTGTTCTAGAAATGTTAGCTTTAGCAATCAGAGAAGAGAAAGGAATTAAAGGAATTAGAATAGGCAAGGAGGAAACAAAACTATCACTCTTTGCAGATGATATGATGGTATACTTAAGGAATCCTCGAGAATCAAGTCAAAAATTACTTGAAACAATTAACAACTTTAGCAAAGTAGCAGGATATAAAATAAATCCACATAAATCATCAGCATTTCTATACATGACCAACAAAGTCCAGCAGCAAGAGATAGAAAGAGAAATTCCATTTAAAGTAACGGTAGATAATATAAAATACTTGGGAGTCTACTTGCCAAGACAAACCCAGGAACTCTATGAACACAACTACCAAACACTCTTCACACAAATCAAATCAGATCTAAATAATTGGAAAGATATCAATTGCTCATGGATAGGCAGAGCTAATATAGTAAAAATGACAATACTGCCTAAATTAATTTACTTATTCAGTGCCATACCAATCAGACTACCTAAAAATTATTTTATACAGCTAGAAAAAATAATAACAAAATTCATCTGGAAAAACAAAAAATCAAGAATATCCAGGGAAATAAAGAAATAGGGTTTTCATGGTTAAAAATATATTAGTTTCCATTTCTATCACCTTCTGTGAGGTCTCTTATGCAGCAAAAGTATTCTACCCCCACCCCATTTCATCACAGAAGGACCAGACACCTGGAATGAATCCCTAACTCAATCAAAAGTGTAACCAAGTCTTATTTCATTTTAAATTTGTTTGAAACAATTAAAGGACTTTACCCATTGTGGTTGGCTAAAAGCATAAGATGTACCCCTTGGCCTTGGAATGAAAATAAGTCCTATCTAGCCATGAGATGAATCAAGTTGTGAATTGCTCTGGTGGTGAAAGAGCTTCAAACATCTCTCTGTAGGTCTCTTTCTCATTTTCTGTCTCTGATTCTTCTCTCCCCTCTTTCTTGCTGTCCCTTCCTCTCTCTTTTTCTCCTCCCTCCCCTCACTTCAGCTGCCCTCAAAGACCAGGTGATTTAAAAGAGGAGATCAATAGTAAACAAAACAGCTAAAGAGAAAGAGATAAATATATTTGGATTCTGAAAGACAACCATTGAAAGCAGGGAAGCAGCTTCTAAGAGCATGACCCCTTGGACCATAGGAAAAGAAGTCTGCAGAATCAGCCCCCCTCCCCCAGCCCTCTCAGCCCACCAGAGAGTCACACCTCAGGTGAATTTCTTGTGGCATCTATGAAGAGAAAGAAATTCCAGTAACTAGGATTTGTCAGGAAATCCTTTCCCACATGTTTTGTGACTCATTACTATTTTATCCTAACCTTTAGCACACTTTTCTGATTTTTTTTTGATTAGTGGAACAGTTTCTGAGGCTTGAGAGAGTATAAGAACGTTTTGCATCCACAGCTCATTTTAGTAAATACCTTTGCTAAAACCTAATTGTCAGGCTCATTATCAATGGGATATCAGTTGGGATTCAGGATTGACAGTAGCACAAAAAAAAAGAGTAACAGTAGCAGAAATCCAGTCCTTTGGAGTCAATTTTATAATCCTAAATAGTGGCAAATGGAAATAAAACCAGTTAATTGTGGAAGGAGTCACAGAGAGAACACTACAAAAACATTATTCCTATTTTTACAAAAGACAATTGAGGCTCAGAGAGATAGATGACTTGCCTTGATTGTAAGAATCAGAATTGAGACTTGAATCCAGATCTCCTGATTCTAAGATCATTACTCTTTCTATCATACAGCTATGGATAATGGATAAGTGACCTCTGTTCTCCGAATGATCACAAATCCTGACTTAGTGAATCTGTTATGTACTTGGCCTGTGACATCACTGAAATCGTTCAGTGTCCCTCTGGGCTAGTGAAAAGAGTAACAGAGTTTGGAGTCAGAACACCTGGACTTGAACTCTGACTTGGCTGTTCACAGCTTGGGGAAACTAAAGCAACTTGCTTACCTTCTCTGAATCTCAACTGTGTCACCTTTAAAAGGAATCATTTGGGAGAGACCACCTAAGGTACTTTCTAGTGTGTCTATGATCTCTAAGATTCTGGTAACTACAAATTTACTGGTGAATGATTCCTTTCAACTCCAAGTCCTATAATGTCATGACCTTCCCCTTCAGGTCCCAGGATCAAAACTGGAAGGGTCTTTAGAGAGTATCTAGCTCAAACCCACCCCTTTACAGAGGATTCTGAGGTCCAGAGTAGCTAAGTGATCTGCCCAGGAGCACAGAGACACTGAGAAGCTAAGGAATAGATCACTGGTCAGAGTTAAGTGAAAAGTATCAAGGTGGAGTGTGAACACTTGGAGGCACTAAGACAGCAAAGGGATAGAGAACATGGAGGAGGTGGGGGCAGCAGCTTTGGTGGAAGTCTTCCTGTAGGCAGACCCTGAAGCCCCTGCTTCTGAGCTCTAGTGGGGAGTGTGTATGCTCCTGGCAAAGGCTGTTGATATCAGGAATGCATTTTGGCCCCTGATGGAGTCTTTCTGACGTTTTGAGATTAGGGAATCACATAATCAGTCCCGCTTGTAAAGAGCAGATATTTTATCTGGACAAAGTTGCCATGGTTTTTCCAAGTGGGGTTGTAACCACGCAGGCAAGTTGGCACTTGATTGCTCCTCCGAAGGCAGAATTCTTAGAAATGGGAGCAAAGCTCGACTTCTTTTGGCCAACATCTGTCCATGGGACATGGCAAGAAGATACTGAACTATCTTTGCTAGGATTTAACAGTTAAGCATTGGGTGTTCCAATGGGCCTCCGGCCTTTGGGAGGGGAAGGGGGAGAGCAGTCACGTGGCCCTTTCTCAGCCTCTGCCAATGAGCTCATCAGGAATGGCCTCTTTCCTTCCCAGACAGCCTCGAATGATCTTGTTTGCGTTTGAAAGTCCTTTTCAGCTATAACCGTCTCGATTCTGTGAAATCCATCTGGGTTGAGACAAAGCAGCCTGGAGGCAGAGCACATGATTCACATTTGGAATGGGCATTCCCTTAGGACCAAATGACCTTTTGTGTGCTGGGGCTCTTCTGTGAGAGGCAACCTCATCCAGGGAAAAGGTTTGCATCCCAGCTCAGACAATTGCCAGTGGTCTACACCTGAGGAAGAAACTGCACCTCTCTCACTGAGGATAATTGAGCACCTACATGGTGTCAAGAAATACAGATACCAACAAAGGGAGAACAGTGCCTACCCTCTGGGTGCTTATTATGATTTATCTCTAAGCCTCACTTTATTCATTTGTGAAATGGGCCCAGTGATCCTTGCACTGCTTCCCTCACAGTGCTATCCTAAGGAAGAGACTTTGTAAGATTTAAAGTGTTACAGAAGCAGTGGCAATTTCCTAGCTGACTTCTCTTTGGGATGGTGGAGATGACAACTGAGGAGGAGACAGTGATGGTGAGGGATCGGGGTGGTGATGTAAATGACAAGGATAGTGACAAATTTAGGAGCTACTTAAGGTTGATAAAAGACTGTTCACAACCAACTAGAACTCCCAGCTGGGGCTGGTTTGGAGGGAGGGTTGGCTATTTTGGCTGGCACTGGGGCTTTGAATGGTGGAGGACTTTTCAGGAGGTGGGGGGCGGATATAGAATAAAGGCGGAGGTCTCTTAAGGAGGCCAAGTGGCTAAATTCACAATTTTGCTAAGGACCAAGTTCTGCCTGTGTGGGTGTGAACTCTGGAGCCAAGGATGGGGAGGGACGGATGGTGACCAGGTGCGTCTAAGGGCAGGGGAAGGCAGGGGTGCTGGGGGAGGAAGGAGGTGAGTCCTTTTGGTAAAAAGGATCAGTCATAGGGAGTGAAAGTCCCTTCAAGGCTTCACCATCTTCTTGTGTTAATGTGTATTCTATCCTTTGACAATTACATCCATGCCCCACCACGTAGATGACCCAAAGGGCAGGCATTGAGCCACAGCATTGAGGTCACTCTTCACCCCAGACACCTACTGGCGATGTGACTGCCTCTAGATAAGTCACCTTCACTCTCCACCCTCAGTTTCCTCCTGTCAGTAAAGTAGGAGCTGGACTGGATGGCTTCTGAAGTCTCCTCTGTCTCTTGGTTCTGGATCCCTCCCTGAGCCCTACCTGGCCTCTCCCTCCCAACAATGTCCACAATCCTTCACCGACACCCTGGGCACCACACACATACATATGGCCAACCGGCCCATCACAGGAGCTCAGGGGTGCTTGGAAGCTCCCCAAGAGCTGGTTTGTGCTATTGGTTTTGTCCCCCCCCCCACCAGAACCTTCCAAATAAGAGACAACAAGGCCCTGAGGCAGGATGATCAGATCTCATCCAGAAGGCCTTGGCTCACACTCCACCTCAGGACTCGCTGTGGGGTGCTCTGTCTCAGTTTGCTCCTCTGTAAAATGAGAGAGTCAGACCCAATGGTCTGCAGGGCTTTGTAGTCCAAGATCTTGGATCCATTATCCGGTGATCCTGGCCATCTCCTCACCTGCTTCCCACTATGGGGTCCTCTTTCATCCCCTGCCCACCCCCAACCCTGCATGACAGCCCTGGACTCCACCCCCAGACCCTTTCAGAAGCTAACGGCAGAATGTTCTCCCTAACACCAGCCATGCTCTGTCCCATCCCCTCCCCTTCTAGCTCCCTTTCTGGGTTATGTTCTCTATGAGAATAATCCCCTTGAGGGAAGGGACTGTTTCCTACATAGATTTGTATCCTCCGTGCCTAACACCATGTCTGGCACATTCTAAATACTTACAACCTCCTCTCTCTGTCTCTGTCTCTGTCTCTGTCTCTGTCTCTGTCTCTGTCTCTGTCTCTCTATATCTGTCTCTGTCCCTGTCTCTCCCTCCCTCTATCTCTGTCTCTGTCCCTGTCTCTCCCTCTATCTCTATTTCTGTCTCTGACCCTGTCTCTGTCTCTCTCTATCTGTTTCTGTCTCTGTCTCTCCCGCTATCTCTGTCTCTGTCTTTCTATCTGTCTCTGTCCCTGTCTCTCCCTCTATCTCTATCTCTGTCTCTGTCTCTGTCTATCTGTTTCTGTCTCTGTCTCTCCCTCTATCTCTGTCTCTGCCCCTGTCTCTCCCTCTATCTCTATCTCTGTCTCTGTCTCTGTCTCTGTCTCTGTCTCTCTATATCTGTTTCTGTCTCTGTCTCTCCCGCTATATCTGTCTCTGTCTTTCTATCTCCGTCTCTGTCCCTGTCTCTCCCTCTATCTCTATCTCTATCTCTGTCTCTGACCCTGTCTCTGTCTCTGTCTCTCTGTATCTGTTTCTGTCTCTGTCTCTCCCTCTATCTGTGTCTCTGTCCCTGTCTCTCCCTCCCTCTATCTCTGTCTCTGTCCCTGTCTCTCCCTCTATCTCTATTTCTGTCTCTGACCCTGTCTCTGTCTCTCTCTATCTGTTTCTGTCTCTGTCTCTCCCGCTATCTCTGTCTCTGTCTTTCTATCTGTCTCTGTCCCTGTCTCTCCCTCTATCTCTATCTCTGTCTCTGTCTCTGTCTATCTGTTTCTGTCTCTGTCTCTCCCTCTATCTCTGTCTCTGCCCCTGTCTCTCCCTCTATCTCTATCTCTGTCTCTGTCTCTCCCTCTGTCTCTGTCTCTGCCCCTGTCTCTCCCTCTATCTCTATCTCTGTCTCTGTCTCTGTCTTTCTATCTCCGTCTCTGTCCCTGTCTCTCCCTCTATCTCTATCTCTATCTCTGTCTCTGACCCTGTCTCTGTCTCTGTCTCTGTCTTTCTGTATCTGTTTCTGTCTCTGTCTCTCCCTCTATCTGTGTCTCTGTCCCTGTCTCTCCCTCCCTCTATCTCTGTCTCTGTCCCTGTCTCTCCCTCTATCTCTATCTCTGTCTCTGACCCTGTCTCTGTCTCTGTCTCTGTCTCTCTATATCTGTTTCTGTCTCTGTCTGCCAGGGCAGTGGCAAGACCAAGCAAGCCCAGGTTCTGGCATTGAATAACCTGGATCCTGCTGAATAACGTTTCACCTCCCAGTGCTCTTGGGATACTCTGTCTTTGTCAGGTCTCCTCCTCCCCAGCAGCCCATGGTCTGTCTTTGCTGTTTAGGAGATGATCATCTCTGCCATGTCCCACTTTCCTCATCTACAATGTTTTACAAATAATGAGTTCGTATGCAGAGTCAGTGTTGCTCTTGGCCGCCATGTCGATCCGCGTGGCAAGGAGATCAGATGCTTGCTGGATGATGCAGTTTCTGGGCTGTCTTGGCCTTTTCCTTATTTACATCAGCTAATCTTCTCTAAGATAATATGGAGCATCAACACAGAGTAGTGAAGAGAGCACTGGCGATGACATCTCCAAGACATGAGTTCAAGTCCTGACTCTGACCCCTACTGGCTTCGTGTCCTTGGGCAAGTTCCTTTACCTCTAAGTGCCCCAGGAAGATCTGCAAGACTTTATGCTGCAGAATAGGAAGTGTCCTACATTGGTGGAGTTCTTTATCCAGTATTCCCAAGGCTAGAGAGTTTACCACCTTGGGCATTAATATATTAATATATTATTTCCAAGCCTTTCCATGCTTAGCTGGGCTGGTCTTCAGCCAATAGTCTACCACTGGTAACAAACTTGGAGGAAGCTTTGCTTCTTAGGGGGTGAATATTATTATTTATATTATTGTTGTTGTTGTTATCACCATCATTCCCACTGTCACATGCTGCCATGTTTTTGATGGACATTCCTAGGACAAACCACTAGACTGCCATTATTGCCTCATAATAGCAGTAGTAACAGCCGGCATTTATACAGAACCCTTTACGATTTGTAAAACCTTTATTATCTCATTTGATCCTCATGACACCCTTAGGAAGAAGGTGCTGATATTGTCCCCATTTTCCAGATGAGGAAAGTGAGACTTAGCATCTTGCTCTCAGGGTCACATAGCTTGAGAATTTCAGAGAAAGGATTCAAAGGGAATTCTCTCTGTCCAGCACTCTGTGCATTGTTGCCTTCTATTTACATGTTCCCCAGACTATTGCCCATGTACAAGTGAAGGAAATAACTCTTTTCTGTAGCTAAATGAAAACCTTAGGATGCCAGTTCATTCCATAAAGGGGCTTGGAAAGCACTCTTGGCACCACTAAGGTCTGATAAGGATTAGAACAATGAGCTGGGATGATGGTGGTGGTGGTGGTGGCGGTAAAGACAAGGATGCTGAGGATGAGGATGAAAATGATAGCAATGGGGATCAACCCTTTCTGGCTTTCCCTGCTGCTAGTGCCCTCCCTTCCACACTAGCTTATATTCAATTACTTGATATCTATTTGTATTGAATCTCTTTACATTCATTCTGTAAATACTTATTTATGTCCTTGGTGTCTCCCCAGTTGGAATGTGAGCTTAGTTAGAGAAGTGACTTTCATCCATTGTTTTTGTATCACTAGCTCATGGCACAGTGCTTGACACAGAGTAGGTGCTTTATAAATACATGCTTGATTAGGAGTTATTGCTTCCTATATTTGTGCCTTATTCCTATCCCCCCCCCCATTTGCAGACTGTAAGCTTCATGAGGGCAGGTACTGCCAAACTGTACCTTTGCTCAGTTCTGGGGGCTGTTTCTCAGCACACTACTCCCTATAGGTTCTTTTTTTTTTTTGGTGAGGCAATTGGGGTTAAGCGACTTGCCCAGGGTCACACAGATAGTAAGTATTAACCTTCTGAGGCCAAATTTGAACTCAGGTCCTCCTGACTCCAGGGCTGGTACTCTATCCACTGCACCACTTAGCTGCCCCTCCTTATAGCTTCTTTATGGCTGTTGGCTAACTTGAATGGAATCCTGCTAATGCAGAGACCAGGGCATCCCCCAAGGAGAGAGCCAAGAGATGAGACAATGTAGCTGGAAAGGTTGCAGTTGGAGACCCTAGAGGGACTTAAATGTCAAGCTGGCCTTTGGGGTTTATTTATCCCATCAAGTCCAAGAGTTGTGAGACAGGGGAAAGCTTTATCTTGCCTAATGACATGTCATGAGAATGGATAGAATGGGTCTAGATGACCTTCCTGGTCTCTTCTAGGATTCTTGGTCTCAGACAACAGAACAAAGTAGAAAACATTGCTCCCAATGGCGAGAACCAATTATGGCTCCATTGGGTGGCCCAGGGATGGGGATTCCTGAAGTTTCATGACATGTACCTGTCTCTCTCTCTCCCCTATCTTGCCCTCCACAGCACCTTCTTTCCCCGTTGCAATATCCCATCTTCCAAGGCATTTCTCAAACAAACTTACACTCAGGGACCAATTCATCGGCAATTTGCTCTAGTCTGGAGGACTCAAGGCCCCAAATGCCTCAGCTACCAGCCAAGACTTCCGCACACATTGGAGAAAGTCTCTTAATACAAACCAGCTGCTGAGAACATGTCTTTAAATAAATTGATACCAAATTTTCCCTGCGTGTTTCTGTGATTATACTCTTTAAACCAGCACCACTGACTTTAAACTTGGCTGTCGAAAGCAGCTCAAAAGAGAAGCTAAAGACAAATCCCAGCTGGTGTTTCTCTGGCAGGTTTTGTTGGGAGGAGCCAAAGTAACTTCCCAAGGACCCCCCCCCACCTCACCTGTCCTTGGCATCATCCCCTTCCCCAGATGCAGAGGTGGAGGCACCCAGACTCTATATCTTGGTCCCAGTTCAGGAGACAGAATTGACATTATTGGACCAGACCCTTACCTCCTCATAATATGTGGGTGACCTGGGGTTTTGGAGGCTATGCCAATGCCAACAGATCCTACAAAGCTTCAATTAATGGTGCAGGGACAGACTGTGCCTATTGTCTAAGGACCAGCTTAAACAGGATCAGAGAAGATCATCACTGGGGAATGACAATGGGTTTTTGTTTTATTTTGTTGTGCTTTTTGGCTATGATTCTTGATGACCCTGTACTGAGTTACTCCCTCTGTGAGTGCAGCCTGAGCATAAGCTGACTGTCCTTGGTGTTTTAAGGACTGAAGGCTCAGGGGCTACACACAATCAGTTTCAGAGAGAGTCAGAGAGACAGAGACGGAAAGAGAGACAGAGAGAGAAAGAGAGACGGAGAGAGATGAGTAGGTAGGTAGGTGGATATTAGAGACAGGCAGATAATAGATGGATAGATAGATGAAATATAGATGATAATGATAAATTATAGAGATAGAAAGACAAATATATACTAGAGATAGGTGTGTGTGTGTGTGTGTGTGTGTGAAAGAGAGAGAGAGAGAGAGAGAAGTATCTATTAAGAACTTACTCTGCAACGTGTCCAGCATTAAGGGGAAAGCAAATGCAAAATAAATTAAACAATACCTACCCCCAAGGAGCTTATATTCTGTTGGGGGAAGACAACACATGGCTGAAAGACTGGAAAGTGAGAGGGAGGGGGAAGGTGGCAAATGACAGAAGGCAAAAGGGAACTGGAGTATGACGGCTCTTCTTCCCCAAATCATGAACCTAGGATCATTGCTCTGCATTAGTCACATGTCCACTTCACAGATT
This sequence comes from Dromiciops gliroides, assembly GCF_019393635.1. Classification (NCBI taxonomy): domain Eukaryota; kingdom Metazoa; phylum Chordata; class Mammalia; order Microbiotheria; family Microbiotheriidae; genus Dromiciops; species Dromiciops gliroides. Next base: position 696,572,480 of record NC_057862.1, read on the forward strand.
AAACCCCGCCCCCCACCTCCTTGTATCATGCACAAAGCAGTTTGGACACAAGGGTTGTCTTGTGACCTGGAGACTCGACTTTTTCACTGTGATTGCAGAGGGCAGAGCTAAGAGCTGTGGGGGGTTTACATGGGGAAAAAAAAACAAGGGAACTTAGTGTTCTTCTAACAGAATGGATGGCTTTGGGGGGAGTGAGTAGGTCATTAAGAGAAGGCTAACACTCCCAATGCAGTCCAACAAACACTAAGCATTATAGGCATGTTAGGCACCATGTTAGGCACAAAGGACAAAACAAAAACGCTTGTCCCTGACCTCACAAAGATCATATTCTCCTACAACCCCCATGCAAAGACCAGTGCCCACAAAATCATTGGATGAGGTGGGGAGAGATCAGAAGGCTTCCCTTCTGAGGGGGCCATGAACCAGGGAGTCTAAGAAGCCAAGCTAAGGATGGAGGGCATCCCGGGCATACAGGGGCAGCCTGTGCAAAGGCACGGGGGTGGGAAGTGGTGGGAGGTTGGTGAGAAATGGCAAGATGCCAATTTGTCTGGAGCATCAACTATGGGAAGGAGAACAAATAGGATGATGGGTCTTGAAGGGCTGCTGGAATGAGATTGTGGAGAGCAGCCCATGCCCCAAGAGAAATGTCTGTTTCATTCCAGAGGGAATAGGGAATGAGCATGAAAGCTGGATCTTTCAATAGGTTACAATAGTGATGAGAGGAATCTTTTCCAGACTATAATGCTCCTGTCTTAGGATGCAAACTAGGATCCCAGAATCTCTGGGGTGGAAGGAGTTCAGAAGCATCAAGCACACCCCGTAGACCAGCCAAAAGCCTGCTGACAATCCCAGCGAGTGATCGATCGATCCTCCAGCCTCTGCCTGTAGGACTCCAGGACGGGTTAACAGAGTTAAAGCTGGAAAGGATTTAGAGCAAAACTAGTCTAGCCCCCTCATTTAACAGATAAAAAACCAAGGGAAACATGGGGAAAGGCTTCTGGATTTGGAGTTAAAAGACCTTGGTTTAAATGAAGGCTCTGTCACTTTTTAGCTGTATGAACTTAGATTAGTCACAATTTCTCTCGGTCCTAGTGATAAACGAAAGAGATTGGATGAGATGACCTCTGCCATCCCTTCCAGACACAAAGCTAGGCAGCAGGAACACTAGAACCCAGGTCTCCTGGTTACTAATCATATGCTCTTTCCATGAAAGCATCGGATTTTAATCCCAGTTTTTATTGAGACCTAAAATGCTCCGGTGTTTAATTCACTCCTTAAAAATACCTCTGGGGGGCATCTAGGTGGCACAGTGGATAAAGCACTGGCCCTGGATTCAGGAGAACCTGAGTTCAAATTCGGCCTCAGATACTTGATACTTACTAGCTGTGTGACCCTGGGCAAGTCACTTAAACCTCATTGCCCTCACCCCCCCCAAAAAAAAAATAACTCTGACTTTTTTTTATTTGGATGCCCTGTCTCCCAAACCAGATCCCACCCACTTTGGGTCTGTCATGAGTCTTCATGGACTGCTAGACCCAGAAGTTCAGCTGTCTGGTGATAAACTCTCCCACCTTGACCAAACTGGTCCTCAGAAGACACCCACTCCCATAATCTCTTCTGGAGAAGAGGCCTGTGTCCGATGTTCTCCTGCCTGGTGTGATGGGTGATTAATCATAGTACGACTTGTGCCAGGATTTGAAGGGGTGTCTGACACTGGGACCATGTTCTCCTCTCATCTCTCCAAAGCCCAGCTCCTCCACCACCCGGGGAATCTGGTGAAAAATGAAGTCCTGAGGACTTCTCCTCCCTAACAGAAAAGTGCTATGGCAGGGTCCTGGCATAGAAGCCCTCCTCCAGGACCCTTGACCTTGACTAAGAAGGCATCCTGGGAAGCTGCTTGCTTAGGCTCATGTAGCCTGGTACACGGACCTGAGAGGGAAGGACCCAGCAGAGGCTGCCTCCAACATCACAAAAGCTGTTCCCAATTTCAAGGCTAGCTGACGTCTGCTTCCCTGGTATGCAGTAAAACATGTTTTCCATCTAGGAAATAATAAAGGCCACAAGCAGTTTACATTGCCCATTAGGATGTGTGCCTTATAGAATCCGGGTCTCCCTGTCCACCATTCACAGCAAGCCTTGCTGGAGATCCCTTCTTTCCTCCCTTCTTCTCTTTTTTCCCCTCCCTCCCTCCCCTCTTCCTTCCTTCCTTCCTTGGGTGCTGGTGAGATCACTGAGTGAGAATCCATTAAGAAATAATTCAAGGAGGGGGGCAGCTAAGTGGTGCAGTGGATAAAGCACTGGCCTTGGATTCAGGAGGACCTGAGTTCAAATCCAGCCTCAGACACTTGACACTTAACTAGCTGTGTGACCCTGGGCAAATCACTTAACACTAATTGCCCTGCAAAATAATAATAATAATAATAATAATAATAATAATAATAATAATAATTCAAGGGCTCAGGACAAAGACTTGAAGAATACTCACAGTTACTGAATGAGAGATGGATGATGACCCAGAAAATATCAAGGGTGGCTGGTCAGACAGGTAGGAGGGGACTATGAGAGATGAGAGTCACAAAAACCCAGAGAGGGGTGAGTGGTACCAAGAGCAGAGGGTGGCCAGTAGTGTCAAAGCCTGCAGAGAGGTCAAGAAGGATGAGGATTGAGAAGAGACCATCAGATCTGAAAATGAAGAGAGAGAGCTGGTCATGTGGGAGTGAATTATTTCCAGTGAGGGAGGAGGTGAGAAAGCAGCGTGCTAGGTGTTCAGATGTGAAGGAGATGAAAGCCCTGTCCCTCTCCTCCTTCAGAGCAGGGGTTGTCTTGCCTTCATCTGAATCCCCAGTGTTTAGCACAGTGTCTGTCATATAGTAGGTGCTTAATAAATGCTAGTTGACCAATTGGAGACAGGCAGGAGACAGATCTTCATGGTGCATTATTACACAGAATTGCTACTTAAGACCCTGAGCCCAAAGGAGCAGATCAGGGAGAAGCTTACATCCCGAACACATAGAAAATCTCAATTTTTATCTTGGAAAAATCTCTGAGTTACATTGGATGGGTTTAAGTTTGTATCATTGCCTCAGCAGAATTGGCTTAGAGGGCATGAAGTGCTGACCCTAATCCAATCACACACTGACTTCAGGCACAGGGCAATTTCGCTACAGCAAACACACATATGTGTTTATCTGCTTGTTACGTAACTGGGTGAGCAGTGACTTATTATTGTTTTCACATAGGACAGAGAGCTTCAGAGCCCACCTGTCTCAAACTCCCCCTTTTCATAAAAAAGCAAACAGAGGGAAAATCACTGTAACTTTGTTTTGTATACCTCCTGTCTTTACTCATCTGTGAATGGCTCCTTTTCTAGTAGAATGTAAGATCCCTAAAAACAGGGATTGACTCAATTTTGTCTTTGGATCATAGCACAATGGCTGACATATAGTGGGTCCTTTCCACTACATCACTCTAGCTATCCACCCTATCTTAATAAATTTAGTCTTACTATACACAGTTCTTCTAGGACTTTGTTTAGCAAACTGGACTATTTGTGTTACCTCATTCTTGTTTTAACTTTTTCTAGCTCCATGTCTCTCATCCAGACACCTTGAATTGATGTCCCCATCTTTAAAAATGCTAAGTTCCATTGTTCCACTGCTGAAGGAGTATACAATCTATAAACACTCTCTAAATGTTGGTGCCCTGGAGCAAAATACTAGTTGCCTCACCCTAGTTACACTTTTCTCAAAAGCTCATTGGGGGACAGTGGTAAAAGAATGATGAAGTGAATAAGGGGTCTGTCCACCTTTTCTTGTTAGGGAAAGCGAGAGGAGTGGCTGCCATTGGAAACAGTTTTCATGACTGTGAAATCAGGAGGGATAAAATTCTATTAATGTCAAGAAACTGAAGGACAGTTGGCTATAAAATGTGTGAATGTCAGCAAGTCTGCAAATAAGAAATCGGAGTTTGCAAAAAGTATAGAATAACACAAGAGGTCATGGATGAATCATGTTGGAATGGACCTGGGGATAATTAGGGCTGACTAGAAGAGGGGTGATGGGTCAGAAGGAGGAAATGGGTGGATGGACCTTGGATGGTGAAGGTATCTCCCTGGAGTTTCCACCAGGAAATATATTGGCATGATATGCACAATTGATACGTGGCTCCCAGAATTGGCTCTTCCAAACAGAACTTTGAATGTTGGTATTTAGGTGTAGGTCTGCAGAGTTTTTCTCCACGCACCCCCTTATCCTTTGAAACAGATGTGGGATATGAGATGATTCTAGAGCTGTCCATGATAGTGACCAAGTTAAAGGATGCCTATGGTCCAACCTGTTTCCAAAGATTGTTATTAAATGGGCCCAAAGATCTGTGCTATGGATATCCCCCAGCACTGGCTTGGTTGAGATAGAGTTTTGACACCCTCTGTCTTTGCTGATGATGCATAAGAAGTGAGCTCCTCCCTGTTTTTCCAATAATTCATGTGGGCTGGATGGAGGAAGTCAAGCTTTCACTTATATAGTGGGCCAGAGTCCCCTCATTCCAATCCATTCCCTCATCTTAGGGGTGAGGCAGGACAGGAAAGAAGTAGAGTGCTTTGCCCAGAAGTGCTAGTCCAGCTTTCAGAACACAAAGCTCCTTCAGCCCTCCTCCTCCTCCTCTTTACATCTATCTTTATGGAATGGGATCAGAGACCGACTTCTTGGTGCTTTTTCTCTGTTTATTTTTTCTCTTCTTTCCCAATGGTCCATGAGGCAGAGGCTGTCTTAACCAACACTCTTCCCTAAGTTCTTTTTCTGCCAAATGATGGAGAAGTAAGGGAGGCTGGGAGACCTCATGACTCCTCTGTGGACAGGGGTGGAGAGAAAGCTACTTTCCCTAGCAATGACGTAGATGCCATACTCATTTCTTCCCCTCTGGCTCTTTTCTCTCTTGTACTCTCTGCTAGTAACTACAGAATCCAGTGGGGTCTGCCTGGACAGGCACTTCATCTGAGCCAGGCACTGTGCTAAGCACCAGCGATGTCAATACAAGCAAAAGAAAGCCAGCCCCTGCCTTGAAGGAGGTTACGCCCTAATGGGGAATATCACATATTAAAGGGAGCTAAAAATGGGGGGAGGGAAAATAAAAGGTGCCTAGTTTGGGGCCCAGTGACAAAGTCCTTGGAGTCACAAGCACAGCTGAGAGGGAAATGAAGTGTGGATAGCCTGGAGCAGCTCCCCAAGGGGAGGCCTCTGGAAGGACCCACCATTGGAGGGATGGTACAGAATAAGAAGCCCCAGGCACAGAGGGACCTTCTGTTCCACTGGGGCAGAATAACATTCACTCGTATAAGAAAACACAAAATCCATACAAATTCCAAGATATGATTCTTTCCAGTCCCAAGGCTGAGCCCATCTTTTTCCGGGAATGGGCCCCTCTGGCCATGGGAAGCTGTGGCCACCTGCTCTGGATTTACACAGGCTGGGTTCTCTTCCAGAGGGAGAAAGACTTCAAAGATGGGAAATCGGGCTCCTCTCATCTCCCTGGCTCATCACACTCCTGCCGCAGAGTTCCAGAGGAAATCTCGTAAATATCCAAATCTTAGGGGCAGCTCATGTTTAGGTTTTCCCCTAATAGGGTCCATCTAGAAAAGCCGCTGTGTACAAAGTCGATGGTGGGTGTAAGATAGGAATGTATTTCTTCCAATGCCAAGATATAGGTTTAAAATATAAATGCATGAATAAGCATGCAAAACATCAAACAACACACTGCCATACCTATTATATTCTCCTGATGGCTGAGACAATTTGGAGGAGTTTAACTGTTAACTACCTATTTCCCATTCACCTTGGATCTGGGCTGTCTAAGCACTTCCTAAGGACAGAGCTTCTGTCCCTCCAGGATCAGGCTGGGTCTTTCATAATGATCCTGGCAATGGTCATCTTGTCTTCTGAGAAGTTGGGAAGATCATCTCCTGTTGGGCAACGAGCTCCTGACTCAGGAATTCCTGACCTCTCAAACTTACCCTATGACTGTCAGGGCTGGAAATATATGCTCTCCCATGACCGGGGCCTAGAGAAAGAAGCACAAGACAAAAGGGGCAGCCAGAGACTGGAGGTGCATGTTTGCTTAGGTGTATTGACATGTTCACATATATAAGCAGGAACCATTCTTACTGGGGGAAGCAGGGGAGACAACTATCCAACCCTTGCCCTGGAATTCTAAATGAAAACTGTGCTTCCAGCTGCTCAGAACCAAGGGGCCAGCAGCAATCTCTCCTTTCTGGCTTTTTCAGACTTGGTTTCCCATCATCTTAGCCCTCAGTCCTAGAGAGGTGCAAGGTGTAGTTGGTCACATTTGTCCTTTGTCAAGAGACTCAGAGCACATGCTTAGCTCCATGGTGAGGGCAGATTGGGGAAGGGAAGAGGCTTCCCCTGGTTATCCCAGGCACACTTACAGAAACTCCCTGCCACCCAGCTCAAGCAGAGAGCTCTACAAAGATGTCTGCCCAGTTCTCTCCATTTCTAACCCTAACCCTAACCCTAACCCATCCCCTCACTTCATAACCCTTTGGAATATGGCTTCCAACAATGTTACTCACCTGATGCTACTCTCTCCAAGGTTACTAGTAATACCATAATTGCCCACTCCTCAAATCTAATCCTTTTTTAGCCTTTGCCATGACTGATGAACCTTTCTTCTCCTGGATCCTATTTCTGTTCCTTTTCATAGCATTGTCCTCTCCTGGTTCTTTTCCTACTGACTCATTCTTAGTCTCCTATCATTCATGTTCCACCCATTGAGCTTGGACATACCCCAAGGTTCTATCCTAGACCTTCATCTTTTCTCCCTACACACTTTCTCTGTCAGTGATTCCCTCAGTTCCTTCTCAGCTCTTGGCAGAGGATGCCCAGCTTTCTATGTTCTACCTTACTCTCTCCTGAAGTCCATTCCATTCCACATCACTAGCCATCCATTAGGCATTTCAGACCATAATTACCAGAGACATCTTGAAAGGTATGTCCAAAAGAGAGCTCATGATCCTTTGCACCAAATGCTCCCCTTTTTAGAACATCTTAGAGAGACAACCCACAGTACAAATATTTCAAAGGAAAAAAAAAGGAAAAGAAAAAAAAGAACAGGAAAACCAATTGCTGGATAGAAACTGTCTAAAATGCATACAACTCCCGAAGGCCTCCTACTCCTACAAAAGGGGAGGGGGCCACGAGGGTCTTCTGGTGACTCTTCTTGGGGGCCAGGCTGATTCCTTGTAATTTCCAATATCCATTTTAAGTTGTTTTGTTTGGTGCATGGCTGTGCTTTCCACTTACATCATTGTAGTCCCTGTGAATATTGCTTTCTTGGCTCTCTTGACGTCCCTTTGCATCAGTTCATGTAGATTTTTCTAAGCTTCTCTCATTCATCACATTCATCCTTTCTTATATCCTAGCATTCCTTTCGTTTCACGTACCACAATGTGTTTGTCTAGCAAGTCCCCAAATGATGGGTAATACCTGGTTTCCAATTGTTTGCTATCACAAAAGTGATATCTATGGGGACTTTCTTCTTATTCGTGATCTCCTTGAGGTCACTACTAGGACTCTACCTAGTAGTGAAATATCTGGCTTCAAGATTTGGCCATTTTAGCCACTTGACTTTTCTAATTCCAAACTGATTTCTAAAATGGTGATGTGGTTCATGGTTCCACCAATCCTAGGCATGACCAATCCCACAACTTCTCTAAGACTGGCTACTGCCATTTGTCATGTTCTTCATTAATTTGAAGGACATTAGGATTCACTTCTAATTTCTATGATGATAGTTCTCAGATCTACTCATCCAGATCTAACTTCTTTCCTGACCTTCAATCTCACACGTCCAACAGACCCGATCATCTCAAAGTGGGTATGCCATAGGCACCTTGAACTCATCATGTCCAGAAGTGACCTTGTTGTCCGCCCCCCCCCATATTCCCCTGTTCCTAATTTTACTTTTTCTGTCAGGAACCTCCAGAAGAGAAATCCCCTGTACCAGTGACAGCAGCTCTTGCATCCAACCAGAGAGTTGATGAATATGTGTAGTGGTGTAGATCTTTGGAGATTACATCAGGATAGAGAACTCTCAATGAAACTTCCTCCAATGGTGCAGGTTGTCTTACAGAGCTACCTGGAACATAGAGAGTTCAGGGGTCTAGAGCACTGGCCCTGGAGTCAGGAGGACCTGAGTTCAAATCTGGCTTCAGACACCTAACATTTAATAGCTGTGTGACCCTGAGCAAGTCACTGAACCCCAATTGTCTCACCAAAAACAAAACAAAGCAAACAAACAAAAAAAGAGAGACTTAAGGGGTCTTTCCCAAGGTCACACAGTTAGTAGGTATCTAAAATGTGACTGGATATCTGACCTTCTTGACTCCAATGTGGGATCATTGCTCACCACTCAATGTTGCCTCTTTGTGTAATGAGGTATATGAATGCATTTCTTGAATAATGGAATGAGAGAGATATGGACAAGCGTGGAAGGACATCCCTATGGCCTCTCCCTCCTCACCAACTTGTCTTATCTCTAGGCTCAAGGCATCATCCTCCAGGCTTTGGCTGGGTCCGGTCACCAACATTCTGTCCTAGACAGTGCCGGCTGCCCTGGATGCCCTGCTTGGCAGTCTTTTTTCCTCTGGTGCCCTATTTTCTCTTCCATGGATCACCTGTTAAGATGGCTTTGTAAAATGGGAAGAATCCTGGAACCTGGGGATGAGTCCCATTTCTGACCCTTATAAGTTATGTGTGGCCTTGGGCAAATCATTTCCTTTCTCTGGGCCTCTGTTTTGTCATCTCTAAAATAGGATGAAATAGGATGGGTCTGAGTAAATGGATACCTTATAGTTTTAAAATCCTACATCTTCACTGAGTTTCAGTTTCCTTCTTTGTAAATGAGAGTAATGAACATGTTCTCCTTCCTCAGGGGCTGTTGGGAAGTGTCCCACATCCAGGCAGAGGGTAAAGTCTGTGCAAACAAACCTTCAAGTGTGAAAGAGATGGGGGCTATTACAATTCCACAGACCTTTGTGAAGTAGTTATTGTGTTCAGTTCTAGGAGGAGGCTCCAAGAAGGCGGAAGAGACCTGCTGCTCTTACCCTCACTGAGCTTAGTTAGCTACTTTGGCTGGTTGGTGGTTGTTGTTGTAGGGGAAGGCTGCTTCCATCCAGAGGACTCGGATCCACATTATCTGTTGGAGACAGGCCCTCTTCAAAGGGATCTTTGGTTGGAGAAGGAGTGAGGGAGGGGTCACAAGAGAGGCAGTCTGCCCAGACCAAGGCCCTGAAGTGACAGTGATCCAAGGTGTTAAGCCAAGATCATAGGGCTCCCTCTGTCAAACTTGAAATTCCCTTTGGTGAAGAGGAAGGGTCAAGCTGAGGCTGACTTCTCAGTGCATCTGGACAGAACTAGCCTTTTGAGAAAATTGATGGTTCTGGGTGAACCGTGCCAGATTCTCCCAGTTCACGAGCTGCTGACTCCCTAGTGGTAAGGGAGGATGCTAGGGAAGCCACCTTCACCTAAAAGAGCCTGATGACCTGAGAGATTCCAGGCAGCATCCACCAAGGCTCTCAGCCCACCAAGAGAATAGGGCTCCTTGTCTACCCAGAAGGCTTGGATGAAATTTTCTTCATACAGGTTTGTACCAGCAAACCACTCCCAGCAAAAACTCATAAATAACCCCCAGCTGCTGGACCCTTGGCTTTGTTGGTGTTTCCCTGGTAATAACAGAACTCCTATCTCTTTTCCCATCTCCTCCAGCAGTTAAGGAAGTATTGTCCCAATTGATTCACTGGGAAACAGTCAAAACAAAAATAACAAACTGGCTTTTTTCAGAGCTTGCTGGGGGTCAGTCTCTCATCAGAAGACTTCCCTAGGCTCCTTACATTTAGAAATAAGCCTATAAAATTACAAATCAAATACTGTCATGCAGTGTCTTTTAAATTTTATATGCATTGGATATGCATGTCTGAGAACAATAGGCCCAGTTCCCACTTCGTGTCATCCATCCAAAGGGAACCTTCATGGAAAACGATGAAGCTTCTCAGAAGAATCCCACTGGGTCCAAGGGAATGAGGGCTTGGCCCATTGTCTCTAAATAGGCATATCGGTATTAAAGGGCTCTCGAGACTTCAGCCATTGTTCCAGGAATGCAGACTCTAACCCAATTAGAGTCATTGAGGCTCGCCTATGATCTTCTTGGCCCTTTGAACGAAGCTCGCCAGCACTGGGATTTGTTCCATCTCTGCTTCCATTTTAAGGTCTGCTTTTAAAGAAGAAAAAAGGAAGGTGATCTTTTATTTATTTATTTATATGTTCTTAATCAGCCAATTGGCAAAAGGTGTTCTTGGGTAGGGAGGCAGCATGGTGGCTGGAAGGAATCCTGCAGGGGCAGTCAAGCCCAGCTGCCCCGGACATCCAGTGCAATGCAATGTCTCCAGACAGGAAGGGGCTGCCCCACAGGGAAGTCATGGAGACTGAGGATGGGCAAGAGGCACTTAGATTGTCCCATAGGGTGATGAGCAGACACGTAGGGAAAGTAGAGCAATGCAGCAGAAGCTAAGGTGCAGGAAGATGAGCATGAAGGGCAGGGGAGACCCCGGGGCAAGGTCAGATTTCTGGGGCTGAGGAGAGGGTAAGCAGGGAAAGGGCTTAGCTGGGGTGCAATGGAGTTAACAGGAGGAGGTGCCATCTTGGAGCTCTTCCTCCTCTTTATTGTTGTTGTCCTTATGATGGTAACAAGCATTTCTATTGTGCTTTAAGCCTTGCAAAGTACTTTACCATGTTCTCTCACTGATAGAGTTTACCCAAGTGAACCTGCTGGCTTGTCATTATTCTCAGTTTCCATGCTGTAAATGATGTGCAAGTGTGTCAAGGATCTTACACTTTAAACAGCAGACAAAATCTACATAAACAACCACATCCAAGTAACGTAGTATCTGACAAACCCAAAGATCCAAAGTTTTGGAACAAAAAATCATTACTTGAAAAAAAATACCACTGGGAAAACTGGAAAAGAGTATGGCAAAAATTAGGTATATACTAACATCTCACACGTGGTAAAAAGTTTTAACAGTCGGTTAGCGATAATGGAGAGACGCCAGTTTTTCTTTAAGGACCACCCTTTCAGGGAGGAGACCAACGGCATGAGCTACGCATGCCAGTCGGCCTGCTAGCACTCCACTTCTGGGGTGCGAGCTTAAAAGGCAAGGAGAGAACGGAAGTGGGAGCTTTTTCCTGCTCTGCTGGTCTCCTGACTGCACTGCACAGATAGTCGCTGACTGAAGTTCGACTCGGCCCGGCTCACGGTTAGCAGCACGCGCTTGACTCGGTCTCTCTCTCTCCCCAAAGGTGGCCTTGGGTTTTGGTGAGTTTTATACAGAATATAGACTAAGCTTAGACTTAAGACAATTTGTTTTGTATTTCTACTTTCCTATCCCTCTAATCAATATCACCTTGTAACTACCATACAATAAAAGCTCTAACTAGAAAACCAGAAGCTTCTTCCATTTACTAGTCTGGGAGATAAATTAAGGGAAAGGTTAAAGAGGGGAGATTCATGATCTAATATCCAATTTTAAATCTCACACACTGTATAAAAAGATAAGGCCAAAATGGGTACACAATTTACACATAATAATTTACACACAGATTAAGATAATACAGAATACTTTATCTGTCAGATTTGTGGAGATGGGAAAAATTTAGTACCAAAGAAGATATAGAGAAAGCATTATAAAATGCAAAATAGATAATTTTGATTGTATAAAATTTTTTTAAAAGTTTTTTTGCAGAAACAAAACTGGTGCAACCAAAATTATAAGGAAAGAAGAAAACCAGGAATTTTTGCAATAAGTATCCGTGCTAAAGGCCTCATTTCTCAAATATATAGGAAACTGAGTCAAATCTATAAAAAATATGTCATTCTCCCAATTATAAATGGTCAAAGGATATGAACAGGCAATTTTCAAACAAAGAAATCAAAGCTACCTATAGTCATGTGAAAAAGTTCTCTAAATAACTATTGATTAGAGAAATAAAAATTAAAACAACTCTGATGTACATCTCATACCTATCAGATTGGCTAATATGATACAAAAGGAAAATGATGGATGTTGGAGAGGATGTGTGAAAGCATGGACACTAATGCACTGTTGGTGGAGTTGTGAACTGATCCAATCATTCTGGAGAGCAATTTGGAACTATGCCCAAAGGGCTACAAAACTGTACATACTCTTTAATCCAGTGGTGCCATTGCTTGGTTTATATCCCGAAGATATCCAAAAAAGGGAAAATGACATATTTATACAAAAATATTTATAGCAGCTCTCCTTGTGGTGGCTAAAATTTAGAAATCAAAATATGCCCATCGATTGGGGAATGGCTAACAAGCTATGGTATGTTATTATAATGGAATAATATTGTGCAGTAAGAAATGACAAGCAGGATGATTTCCGAAAAACTCAGAAAGACGTGAATTGATGCACAATGAAGTGAAGAGAATCAGGAGAACATTGTACACAGTAAGAACAATTTTGTTCAATGAATACCTATGAATGACAACTATTCTCAGCAATACGATAATCTAAGACAGTCGCAAAGAACTAGTGATGAAGCATATTATCCACCTCTAAATAAAGAACTGATATTGACTGAACACAAACTAAAGCATTATATTTTTCACTTTCATTTTTTTCTTTTATTTCAGTCTTCTTATAGAAAATTACTAATATGGAAATATTAGTATATGTATAACCTATATGTGAATGCTTATTATCTCAGAGATGGGAAAAGGGAGGGAGGAAGGAAGGAATAGAATTTCGAACTCAAAACTTTAAATAAAAATGTTGGGGGCAGCTAGGTGGCACAGGGGATAAAGCACCGGCCCTGGATTCAGGAGGACCTGGGTTGAAATCTGACCTTAGACACTTGACACTTACTAGCTGTGTGACCCTGGACAAGTCACTTAACCCTCATTGGCCCTCAAAAAAAATGTTAAAAAGAAATTTTTAAAAAGAAGTAATGGGGAGCCTCTGAAGTTTATAGAGGGCAGAGACAGAATCAGATCTCTGTTTTAGGACTATCACTTTGGTAGCTATACTAAGGATATAATGAAGCAGGAAGAGCTCTTGGGTATGGAGACCAACCGGAGGGTATTGCAGTCATTGAGACATGCAATGCTTGAAGTACAGTTTTATACATTCACAGAACCTCATCATTTTGGAGCTCAAAGAGACCTCAGATTTCTTCTAGTTGAAGCCACACCCACAAAATAATTGCAAGTACAACATACTCAGCAAATGGTCACCAGCCTCTGAAGACTGACCTTAAAGAGAACCCAGCCACATTTCCAGGAAGCCGATTCTACTTTGGATAGAACTCATTGTTAGAATATGATTTATCCCCTTTTTTTCTGACATGAACCCAAAATGAACCTATGTCTAATTTCTACTTATTATTCCCACATTCGTGACCAGGTCAAAGTCTGATCCTTCTTCTATTTGAAAGCTCTTTAAATACTCAAAGACAAGTGATTTGTTTCTCCTGAGTCTTCTCTTGACCAGGCTAAAGAGCCACAATTATCTTAAGTGCTGCTCATCTGGCATGTATTCCACTGTCCTCCCAATGCCCTTACTGGGCACTTAGGAGATGACTTGTGCCAGTCATGGTGGGTCCTAGAGTTACAAAGATGTTCAACAGGTAGCACAACACACATGTGGCTAAGTAAATGTCAGGTAATATGAAGTAATCTGAAGTTCAGGAAAGCCCTAACAACTGGAGGGGGATAAATAGGTCACCAGGAGGAAGGGTTATCACCTAAGAATTCTCTACGTAGAGGTGAGGAGGGTTAAAAAGAACCAGTTGACTGCAATGTCATTGGTGGCCAACCCAATTGTCATTGCCTCTTCTCAGTCCCACTGTGGCTCAGTAAGCTAAGTTCTGGGGATACAGAAAAGATCTAAAGGAGATTGTATCCTAATGGGGGAGACAAAATACAAACGACTGTGCATAAATACAGGCCACAATAATGATAGCTAAGTGTGATATATAGAGCTCTGGATCTGGGGTTGGGAAGACCTGGGACTGACTTGTGTCTCAGATATTTGCTATCAAATATCTTCAGCTCCTTCTGCCTCAGTTTCCTCATGTATAAAATGGAAGTAAAAGCAATATGAAGATCAAATCACATGATTTATGTGAAGCACTTTTCAAACCTTAAGGCATCTAGAAATGTTGGCTCTTGTGCACCAATCCAGGGTCCCCTCCATGACACAATGAGGATACAGAGCAGGACTGTGGACAGAGATGGTGACAGGGATGATGGCCATGGTTACTTCCTTCCTTTGTAAATATCTGTTCACAGCACTGGCAGACTTTAATGGATTCACAATCTTCAACATAGAAATAATGGAGATGTAAACCTTTAGAAAAGAAGAAGAGAGCTGAGGAAGCTGCCTCTCTAGTTCCTGAAATCAACAAAAAGTCTCACTGACTCAAATACATGACTTCCTTCACAAAGATCTTTGTGTATCATGAGACTGAGTTTGATGGCCATCAAATGACGGAATGAAAAATTCCCCCAAATGAAATCAACCAATATTTGTTTGTTTTTAAATGTGGTTCAGTGGGAAAAACAAATAGGAGTTTGGGGTCAGAGGATTAGTTCAAATCCTGAACAAATTTGGGCAAATCAATCTACCTTTCTGATACTCCATTAATTATCTGTAAAAATGAAGGCTTTGGTCCAGAGAGCCTCTGAAGTTCATTCACCTCTAGATCTGCAATCCTGGTGTAAGGTAGGGATTCATTCACCATCACAGATGCTTAAAAGTAATTCCCTCTATTTTGTAGGAACACTTCTAGGTACTGAGTATGAACTGGGATAATCAATAGAGACAATTGGGTAAGAGACTTCTTTACAGCCTAAGGAATTTGTACAAAATGAAGGAACTACCTCAAACCCAGATAGAGATCCTGAGCTTTGGGGAGTATAGCCATTAAAGTGAGCATTCCATCACTTTTCTGAGGCACAATGTTAGGACTGAGATAAGGCAGAAAAGGAAGGTATGGCGGAGGGCCATTGGCTGTACTGTTCTTTTGGAGCAGAAGACTAATTCTGAGGGATGTCCAAAGAAAAGATTTGTTCTTTCTGCAACTTACCAACCCAGCACCTGTCTATCCACAGGTATTATAATGTTATCTGCTGTTGCATTTCCCAAATACTTCCTATAAAGTTTATTTTTCTTCAACCACAAAGAAATCAATGGTTTCTAGAGAAAAGTGTAAATGTAAAGTTAGAAAGAGAGCCCGAACTCTAAATGTTGGGAATTTTTCTAAGTGGGGGCTTAGAATGATTGTAGTTAATGTATAACATACATTACAACTGAACAGAAGGGAACCACATGGACTTTGGGTGACATTATATTACTATCATATTGAAGTGAGCTAATGAGGGTAATAGAGTTAACACCAGAAACTCAGGATATTTCAGTGCTGCATCATCTTACTTCTGATGCATTTGCTGATAGATCATAGAAGGTCAAACCTCAAAAGACCATTCAACATCATCTATCCCAGCCCTCCCATTTTGTAGAGAAGGAAACTGAGGCCTGCCTAGGGAAAAAGACTTATCTAAGGTCACAAAATGATTTGGAGCCCTGCTAGGACTCTAATCCTTGTCTTAAAACAAGCAATTCACCACTCTCCCCAATTGCACCATGTTGTCCCCTGAGTTTACTGGCATCGTTAGGATCATAAGATCATAGCTCTAAAAATTGTCTCTTTGTCTCTGTCTTTCATTTTGTCTCTGTCTCTCATTCTCCTCTCTCTCTCTCTCTCTCTCTCTCTCTCTCTCTCTCTCTCTCTCTCTCTCTTTCTTTGTCTCTGTCTGTCTCTCTGTTTTTCTGTTTCACTGTGTGTTTCTCTCTCTCTGTCTCTCTTTGCATAATTCTGTCTCTGTCTTTCTCAATTACTTTGTATATATATTTCATGTGTTCTGTGTAAATGCATATGAGTCTATGTTCCTTCTCACTAGGAGAATGGAAGCTGTAGTTGGCAGCCATTCTGGTGAGGAGCATGCTTGCACTTGGCCAGGCTCCTCCTCAGATGGGAGCCACACAGTCTGTTGCCTGGGCACATTCTTCAAGTCTTTCCAACCAGACTTGACCTAATCCATTTTGGGCTCCACTGCCCCAGCCCCAGGCTATCTCCATGTTCTTATGAGACCTTGGAAGAAAACATTCTTGGAAATCCAGTCAGCTAGGAGAACGATTTAAGAAGGGGGTTTTAACTGGGAAAGCTGAACTCCTCCTCTTCCTCCTCTAATAACAATGAAAGTTTTCATTTTAGGTTTAGAAAGCCCCTTCCATTTCCAGATGGGCTGACATCCCTGGGGTAACAGAGATCTGGACAATCACATAGTAAGACCAATGAAAGGGGCTTGACTTAAGAGGTCAGAACCAGCAATTAATATGGTATTTGGAAAATCCGGAACAGGCAATTTCAAGAACTGCAGCTTCAACTTATCAACAAGAAGAGGAAAACCCCTACTTCTCTTAGTCCCAAATACCTCCCAGAGAAATAAGGTCATTTCCCGAGATAACACCTGAGGCATCTCCTAATTCTATATCTCGTGGTTACAAGAGCTGGTCCACCACTTACTACCTGTGTTTTTGGACATCTTGAACTGTATCTCCTCTCAAACTTACCATGTCCTTCCCCTTTCCCAAATTCCCAATTTCAGTCAAGGGTACCACCATTTTCCCCATCACACAGATCTCCAGCCTCAGTCATCCTCCACACCTCACTCCCCCTCAATCCACAGATACGGTCTCTTACCAAATTGGTATTATTTCTACCTCTACCATATTTCTTGTTTATGCTCCCTAAGTTTACATTCCTAGAGGTACCATCCTGGTCTATCCTGTATACGATGACTTCTTCATGTCTCCCCTCACTCAAATTCATCTTCCACTCAGCTGCTAAAGTGATTTCCCTAGCATTCAGATCTGAGCTTGCTCTCTCCCTTCCCCATT
Organism: Dromiciops gliroides; assembly: GCF_019393635.1. NCBI lineage: Eukaryota > Metazoa > Chordata > Mammalia > Microbiotheria > Microbiotheriidae > Dromiciops > Dromiciops gliroides. The sequence continues at coordinate 696,589,530 of NC_057862.1, forward strand.
CAGTGAACTCCAGTGTCTCCTTATCTCCTCCAGGATCAAACAGAAAGTCCTCCATTTGGCATCTAGAGCCCTTCACAACCTTCTTCTTTTTTTCTAACCTTCCTTTACTTTGCTACCCTCCATGTATTCTGTGATCCATCCCTATCAACCCGCCTGCTTTTCCTGTACCAGAGCCCCCGTCTCCTGTCTGTCCTCCATCTCAGGAATGCCTTCCTTCCTCTCCTTTGCCTCTTGGCTTTCCTGGTTTTCTTAAGGCCCAGTTTAAATCCCACCTTCCCTAGGTACTGCTAGTACCTTCACTCGGATGATTATCTCCAATTTATTCTGTCTATGTCTTGTGTGTACATGGCAGATTACATGTATCTCCCATTAGACTGGGAGCTCCTTGGGGGCAGGGGCTTTTTTTGTTTTTTGCTTTTCTTTGTATCCCTGGAGCTTGGCATAGTGCCTGGCACATAGTAGGCACTTAGTAAACAATTGTTGACTGACTAACTGAAAACAAAACCTCATAAGCTCCTTGAGGGCAGGGATTGTTTTGAATCGCTAGCACCCAGCCTGGTGTCTGATATACAACTGAAACTTTATAAACACTTGATGAATAATCAATCATCTGTCTGAACCTCAGTTTCTTTATCTGTAAGAAAGGGAAAAGGAGTTGCTTTGCCCATGTCACAAATTATTATGAGGAACAGACTTTGTAAATTCAAAAAGCTTATCAAGGTGAGTCATCTTTATTGTCACCATTACCACTGGACAAGTGAAAGTGAAAAAAAAATTGCTCATCTTCAAAGCAACCTCCTCCTCCTCCTTTCCTTCCCTTATTTTCTTCTCCTCATCCACCACTGCCGACTCCTCCTCCTTGAAGCTGCTCCTGCTGCTATGTTCTGAAGGACTCCAAGCTGTTAAGCCCTTGTTAGATTTCTGTAAACATATGATTCACGCTTTTTAAAATATGATTTTCCACGTTAACAGGCTTCTGATGGATGGAACTCAGCCCTGTTTTCTGTTCTGCTCTTTTCCCAGTATCTATAAAACACAAGAAAAGACATCTTTCAGGATGATGTACTGAAGAGAATCCTGACTTTCTCCTGGCATATGGGGCTCCTGCCAAAGGCACTCATGCCTCAAAGTTCCCATATTTAGGTGCGGGAGCCTCCCTTGAGAGTGAGTTGTCTGAAGTGAGTCACTTCTACTCTTTGCCTTGGCTTCTCTTTAAGCCAAATGGAAAAGCTGTGTTGGAAATGGATCTGCTTTTTTGGTCCTTGTTCACTGGCAAGGTTGACATTAGAGAGAGGTCAGGCCATATTTTATCCTCCCAACTTGGAATTCCTTTGAAAAAAAGAAAATGGATGACAAGACGTAATGTGGCTGAGGCTCTAAAAGTGTCCATGTCAAGGAGTGTGTTCCAGCTGACTCATCTCCTTGATTTTGCTCCAAACCACTCTAAGGTTTGGAGGAATTGGGAAGGATGGGGGAACGCTGTTGTTTTTCAAGTCTCTTTGGCCCTATCCAATTTATGAACTAATAACCTTCTGAGAAATACCACCCAAGAGCCGAGGTTGGAAGGAACATTCCAAACAACTCAAAAGTCAGGATCAAGGCTGGCCTGGCCCAAGTGTGAAGAGGCCAGGCCTTGGGTAGTTAGTGGCAGGGTTCTGAGTTTGGTGAACTAAGAGGGAGACCTTGATTCCAGTTACAAAAAACAAGGTGAACAATGACTAGAAAGATCCGGGGTTTCCAAAATGTGTGTGAAATTTTCCAAGATGCAGAACAAAAGCCTTTTTCACCTTTAATAGATGATCTTTCTGAACTTTTGTGGTCAATAAAGTTGACTAGCTGTTGACCTCTCCACTGGTGATGAGCCTCCCCAGGGATCTGTGTCTGACCTTGATTTCTTTTAATGTTTTCTCAATTACTTTGTCAAAGGCAGACATTGCATGTTCATTCAATTGGTGGGTGGCAACAAGCTAGGGTGAGTAGCTAACCCTAATACATTGGGCAATAGAAGCAAAGTCCAAAAAGATCTTGACTGGATGAAACATTGGAATGAGTCTCAGAAGATGGAATTCAATTGGAATAAATGTCAAATCTTATATTTGGGTATGAAAAAATCAACTTAATAAATGTAATAGCTAGCCTAAGTATATGTATAAGTGCAAGTCTAAGAAAAAGGAAGTATAGTTATCAGTTGTTAGCATAGAGTTTAATAATATCTGGATTTTTAAAAGTACACTATAAGTTCAACATAAGACAGGGTGATGTGACTGTGGAGAAATCTAATGGAATCTTGGGCTGCATTTGGAAAGGCATAACTTGTAGGAATCAAGAAATATTAGATGATCCCTCTATATTTAGGTGCCATCAGACTTCATCCACAGTATCCCATTAAGTTCTGGGATCCATAATTCCAGAAAGACATTAAGAAACTAGAGAGGAGGACAGTTGGGATGAGGAAGAGCCTAGGGTCCACATAATATGGGAATTAGTGAAAGGAAAGGGAAATATTTAACCTTCAGACAAGAAGATTCTAGGAGGAATGTTCAAGTGTCTGAAGGGTGGTCAAGTTCAAGTGTCTGAAGGGTAGAGTGTTGAACTTGTTGTGCTTGGCCCAAAAGGGTAGAAACAACAGCAATAGTTTGAAATTGCAAAGAGGTAAATTGAGGGGCAGCTAGGTGGAGCAGTGGATAGAGCACCGGCCCTGGAGTCAGGAGTACCTGAGTTCAAATCCAGCCTCAGACACTTAACACTTACTAACTGTGTGACCCTGGGCAAGTCACTTAACCCCAATTGCCTCACTAAAAAAACAAACAAACAAACAAACAAACAAACAAAAAAAGAGGTAAATTGAGGCTCAATGTTAGAGAAAACTTCTTACCAATAAAAAGTCATCATATGACGTGACCAGAGTGGTGTTGGATACTCTTCCTTGAGGTCTTCAAGCAGAAGCTATATGACCACTCACTGGGATTCCTTTTGTGTATGAGTTGGACTAGGTGACCGTGGGGATCTTTTTCTGCCTTTACATTCTGTGATTCTATGAAATGATGTAAAGTCCTCACCCAGTAAATGAATGGTTGAAAAAGTCTGACCATGCAAAGAAGTAGAATGTGATATGGGCTGCCCAAGCTTTGCGTGTGTCTCCACCATACATGAAAAAAGGCCAAACAATGAAGAAATCATCAATTCACTGACTTTATCCTCTATTAAAGGGTTATGGGAAGCTACAGATAGCAATCTTGGAGCATGAGCAGACACAGGTGGCTTAGATCTTCTCCACCCTCACAAGCAAGGGAAGCATGCTCATATCTATGAGATGATGGATTCTTCAAAGGATTCATATATATTAAATAAAAGGTACCTTGGTGATGTAAAGAAAAAGAGAGAAAATTCTGGTGCAATCAGAATCTGTGGGGATCATTGATAGGGTATGAAATTTTAAAATCTCTTTCGAAATCTTTGTCATCTCAACCTTTTCCCATAGTTGATGTCAGATGTTCTCAGACGGTCTCTCGAATGGGATAAGCTTTGGAATGGAACCCAAGTTGTTCCTATTTCTCATATGACACAGAGTAACACCTTTCTGGAACTCAGATTCTTTATATATTAAATGAAGGCTTTAGTTGAGGCAATCTCCAATCTTTCTTCTGTTAAGGGCTAAAATTCTAGCTAAACTGTCTAAAATATCTAATGAGTGGTCACCAATAAATTATAAGCTTTAGCAAGAGTTAGGCTTTTAAGCATTTATTAAGGAAAACAAGAATTTGGTAAAGAGAGAGAGAAAGGCCTAGATTCCTATCTATTAAAGGGAGAGCACATTTCTAGCTCCGCTCTCCACCAGAGTCCAAAGGGAAGAGCGCGAGACTGAGCGCCAGTCTCTTCCTTCCTCCTCCCACTAGCCCGCGTCACTTCCTGACGCCAAAGAAAAGACTCCTGGTCTTGCCCTCAAAGACCTTCGCTTCATGGGCAGAACTCTTCTACAGTAAGTCTCCAGCAGGTGGCGTCATTCCAATCGTTACACTTCCAACTCAACATCCCATGCTCCTGTAAAGCATACCTCAACAACTCCAAGTTGTCTAGGGAACCAATTCAATCTCCTTAACAAGTCATTCTAGGCCACGCACAATCTGGTTTCTACTTATGTTTCCAGCCTTACATCCTACTATTCCTTTACCCAAACCCTCTGCTCCAGACATACTGGCCTTTGCTCCATCCCCCAAAGATGATATTCCCATCCCCTTCTTTAGATATTTGTTCCTGCTCCCCCGACTGCGATCATTGATAGTTTTCCTCCATCTCTGAGTTTTCCCCACATGCCACTCATACAACCACTCAGAAGGGGATATCTTAGAAATCTGGGGGTGGGAGTGGGAAATGGAATGGTCTAGATGCACCTCTGGATGATGAGCCCAGTGTGTTAATCCATCAGTGTATTTCCTTAGGATAGGCATTGCAGATATTCAGCTGGGTTCAGAAGTCAGTAGGAGATGAGGCGGCTGTATTGCACAGCACACTTGACACCACTAAGTTAGCCCTTGACCCTAAACACATCTTTCTTATGACAATGTCCCTCAGGAGCTGTTCTGTGGCTGCAAATCATGGATCACCTCAGTCCCTGAAGAATCTGAAATGCAGGTGCTCCAAAGGCAAGGGAGAGATAAATGGTGGAGCAAAGCCAGCCCCAGCATGTTGTCAGTGGGGCTTGGTGTTCAAGAAGGGCCATTAAGGATGTCATAAAGAATGCACACGTAACCCAGGCTTGTCTGGGCGTCATGCCCAGATTCACCTAATGTGGAGGCTTCTGTATCCTCTAACACGTGGGTGGATGTAATCTCCTTTGATTGGCTGCATAACCAGAAAAGGCGATGTCTTCAAAACTTGAGGGACTGGGACAATTCACTGTCAACTCCTCTTTCTGATTGTATATGTACTCTTTGTTGCATATGGAGGATGAAGATGTCAGTTCACCCGCAGCAGAGGCCATGAACAGGACCAGTGAAAAGGGAAGGACTTCCTTCCCTAGAGTCCTTATTTATTTATCCCTATGAGAAATGAGCTTGGGGATGCTTGTGATTGTTTCTCTTCTGTGTTGTCTTTTCTCAGTTTCAAATGAAGCTGGTGAACCCTATTAAACCTGGGACCCTGAGCCATGGAAGTCTTTGAGCCAGGATGTCAAGCAGAATAACACAGCCAGTTGTTCCCAGCAAGGAAGCCAGGGTACATGGGACCAGAACTAGAGAAGAGCTTTGGACTCGGAAACTGGGACTGGCCTCTACAGGAATAAAGTAAAACTGAACCTAATCCTATTCACCTTCCTAGAGACAGAGGTGGTAGAGTGGGGTAGAGGGATTAATTCTCCCGTGTTTGGGGGGAGTAGGTTTGTTTATCTGTGATTATATCTTTTGGAATAAATAGTTCTTTGTAAAAGCTATATCACTGTTAGTGGTTAAATTGAAATGAGATGTGGGGCACCCCACTACACTTGGGAAAAGACCATAAGTGGGGGCTGGAGATATTTGTAGTGTCTAGACACCCCAATCCCACTTAAGGGAAGAGAAGAACCCTAGAAATGAGGGTGAAATCTAATACATAGTATTTAGCTGGAAGGGTTCTGGTATAACACATATCATTTGGAAAAAATAATAGTTTTGTCCTAGATGAAAGTTAGGAAAATCAGGTGGGACAACCACCTGAGGGTTGCTCTGGGGTCCATGAAATATAAATATACTCAGAAGACTTTTCAGATTGTGATCCATCTTTTAGGGGTTTTAGTACCCGCATTTGTGTTCAGTAATCAACTGCAAGAATCTAGGATGAAAGAAGAGAAGCTGATGGATAGCCCCATGAAGCCATTACCACCAAAGTCTGAGGTCTACTGTCTCACAAGGGCCCACTGGCTCATGGGAGAGCAGACTCTACAATTCTGGAACAGGTAGAGATTAAAGATTGTAATCACCATTTATGTTTCCTAGAAGTGTCTTCTTGGGGGCAGCTAAGTGGCATAGTGTATAAAGCACTGGCCCTGGATTCAGGAGGACCTGAGTTCAAATCTAGACTCAGACACTTGACACTTACTAGCTGTGTGCCCTTGGGCAAGTCACTTAACCCTCATTGCTCTGAAAAAAAAAAGAATAAGAAAAAGAAGTGTCTTCTTGAGTGCCCAGCTGGTGTTCCTCTCTGGTGCCAAGGAGAGAGTTGCTTGCTCCCTCCAGTGCCATCTTGATCAGCCTGTGTCTGTGCCCATCCTCAGTGCATTTCTCTCTGTGGTTGGATACATGGTTTCTTTTGTTTGGAGACATTGTCTCCTACGTATTCATTCTCTTCAGTGATGAAGTTTATGTGATCAATGGGGGTGGAGAGTGGGGCAGAGAGTAATGGTTCCTCAGGCTTGCTCCCCTTCCTCTTGCTGTCCTTTGGCACAGGAACAAGGGTCTACCTCCTCCAGTCTCTCCCAAACCTGGAATGCCCCACTGCTGGGCCACGTCAACTGCTGAAATTCTGCCCCGGCTGTAAAATTTCATCGTGTGAAGCCCTTAACACTCACTGTTGGGTAATGGGATGGGAATAGGATCCCACCATGGCACTAGGAAGACCACTGCTAACGTGAAGAGTGTTCAGAGGAAATTGACCGGGAAGACTTCAAGTCCATGCTGGTTGAAGAGGAAGTTAGGTGTGAAAGAGAGAGTCTATAGTGGAAGTTGGAGGGATGAGAAGATATCTTCTAGATGATGAGAGCTGTCTTCTAGAATTTGAATGGCTGTCACATGGAGGAGGGATTAAAGCTGTTCTAGTTGGCCCCAGAGAATAAAACTAGGCATGAAGCAGAGATGCTTCAGAGATAGATTTCCTCCTCATAGAAGGAAGGAAACTTCGGCCAGTTAGAGCTATGCAAAGTGAAAGGGGCCATCTTGGGAGTTAATGAGCTCCTCCTCACTTGTGGTCTTCAAATAGTGGACTTGATCATTTGGGAGCCTGCTATCCATAGTGGAAGATTGGTTGCCTGACACGTTTTCTTCTAGCTCTGAAATTCCATGTTTCCCAAGCACTAAAAGTCAGAGGCTTATTGGAGGGCATGGGAGGAGGTCAGTTCTTGAATTTAGTACCTGATCCCCATGTCTGATGCATTCGTTGGGAGTGGGGGGAATTTGTCCTTTGGACGCAGTTGTTACATGATCCTCAAGGTCTCCACCACCATGCTTGGTATCCTTTAAGAAACCACACTGAGCGGAGAAGCAGAGAAGCAGGTTGCCATAGTGGAGAGAGGTCTGGGCTCAGCTTTGGGAAATGGGTTCCAATCTTGTCTTTCATGCATAGTAAGAGCTACATGGCCCACGGCAAGGCACTTGACATTTCTGAGTTTCACTTTCTCATCTGTAAAATGAGGATGTGTAACTCTGACCTCACAGGGCTGTTGGGAGGCTCCGATGTCATGGTGCAGGAAGTGTTTTGTAAACTTTCAAGTGAAAGAGATATGGCAGCAGTTGTCCATGTGGCTTGAGGTCTCTCCCTTATCTTGCTCCATCTTGTCTCCAATAAATGAGCCACAAGTTGCCATTGTAATGAGCACGGGCTTTGCCAGGGCTTACTCAGCATATTTCAGAGTGAGTAAATCTCCTAGTTCTGTAGGAGTAAGAAGCCAAACTCTCCTGTATACTGAGAACTATGGAGATCGTTTACTCAGGGCTTAGACTTGTGGCTGGGAGATGCCTTTCCTAGGACAGGACATCCAGCTTCAGGTTTGCAGGGAGAAATCAGCTATTCATTCCAGGGGGAAGCTCTGGAGGAGAAAAGCAGCAAGGAGGCCCCCTGCTGCCCTCATAATCACAGGGTGTAAATAGGGACCATATGTTTGACTTGAGAAAGTTGGGAAGTCATAGGAGAGAGAGAGGAAGGACCAGAGGACCCAGAACATCATTCCTGGGAGGACCCTGAGGATGAGAGCTGAGAGCAGAGAACACAGAAAATCTGACCTAGAACATAGAACGTCAATAAAACAGAGAATGTTAGAAGTGGGAAGAAATCTCGGAACAGAGAGTGTCAGAGACCACTGAAGTCTGGGGTGCTGAACCTAATGAGCTCCCGCTCCCCTCCCAGCTCGAAATCTATGACATGGAGGCTTCATCCACCAAATGGTGCAGTTCTCAATCCATCCCTGCCCACCCACCCTCAGGGAGCCATTTTCAGAGTAGGAAACTGAGGCTCAGAAAGGAGAAGTGACTTTCTTAGAGTCACACAAATACTAAGGCCGGATCCAGAAGCCCTCTGGACTCTCACTCCAGTTCTCTCCACTCCATCAGGCCTTTTTCTGAAAGTGTGAACAGGAGTTATTAGGGAAAGGGGAGCTAAGAAAGGACTTTTGATGTCGGGCTAACACAAGCAGATAAACAGAAGGAAGCTAAGTCTGGCAGTGTGTGAAAAATGGGTTGGGGGATGTGGGTGTGTGTATTTGTGTGTGTGGATGCATATATGATTGTGTGTATGTATATTTATATTGTGATTATCTGCGAGATTGTGTATGTGTGTTTTTGTGTGTTTCTGTGTCTGTATGTATATGTTATTGTGAGTGGCATGTGTGTCCATTTGTGTGTGTGAGTGTGTGTGTGTAACACTGTGTGAATCTGTATGTGCAAAGGGGGAAGGGGTACAGACCCCAAAGAGCTGTAGGTGCTTCTTGCTGTTGAATGTCCCAAAAAGAGCCTGAGTCTGTAGTCAGATGACTGGAGTCCACAACCTGGCTCCACCAAATCCCGGCTTATACAAAGCACATGACCTGTCTAGGCCGAGATCTTCAGATGTGCAAACTGAGGCAAATGGCCCTTCACCCTCCTGCCATATGCTTTTATTTTTTTGGTGAGGAACTGGGGTTATGTGATTTGCCTCAGGGTCACACAGCTAGTAAGTGTTAAGCATCTGAGGCCAGATTTGAACTCAGGTCCTCCTAAATCCAGGGCTGGCGCTTTATCCACTGCGCCATCTAGCTGCCCCTACCATATGCTTTTGTTACCAAGGAGCTCTGGAGCTTGGATCTGCTTTAGCAATTGGGCAGCAATTCTTACTCTATTCCTCTTAGGGCATGTGCAATGATGGGGGACTAGATGTGGGAGACCCTGGAATGAGGCGTTTTCAGACCTGGAGCCATTAACTATTTGGTTCTTTTCCAACAGAAGGGGCCTCCTCCCTGCAGGTGACCTTGGGGGAGACCAAGAGGGGCTGTGGTCATGAAATAGAAGTTGGAAAGGGACAAATGAAAAGACAAAAACAAAGACGCCTTATGGCTATTTTGGAAATGAGAGAGACAAAAGTTTCCAGTTGGGCAGAGGAAGGGTTGGTTCTTCTGATTACATTATTCAAAACAAAATGCAGTGACTGAGTTCATGTGGGGATGAAGGAGAAGGGGAAGGAGGGGGGAAGGGGGAAAGCCCTGCCCCCTGTCGGGACAGGGACCACAGGGCTCAAGGGCAGCCACCTAAGAGGGCTTGCCAGGCTTCCCAAACTTCCCCTCAGCCCCCCACCACTCCTCAACTTGGACACCACCCCTTTCTGCTGTTCTCTTTCTCACACTCAGAAATTCCTCCTCTCCCAAGTCTTCCTGCCCCTTAGCAGTGACCCTCACAGCCATGACAGCTGTGGGTGGGGGAGAATCACTGTGGAATCTTGGGCTGGATGCTCTGTTGAATATCTTTCTTTCTTTTTTCCCCCAAATGAGGTGTGAGAATGTTCAGGAAATGAATCCAAGGGCCTGTTCCCGTGCGCTGCTGTCATCTGCAGCAGTGCTGTGGGAACCGGAGGTTATCGTGAGGAATCCCAGGTCCCGACCTAGGTGCCAATAAGAACTTGCCTGGTCTGTGAGTCCAAGTTTTCAAATGCCACTTTTACAGATGTGCTCATTGCAGTCATCAGAGCAGGGGAAGAGTTAGCTGCATTGGCACAACTGAAGTGTTTGGAAATGCCTTCTCATTAGTGGAGGGAAGGTGAATAGAGCCATAGTTAGGGTGGGGTGTTGAGGACTTCGGCCCAGGGTACCTTCCTCTTGGTCATCCAGAGACCAGTTTCCCATAGCTTGTGCCTCATGGAGCTCTCCCGGCCCATGATCCACTGTGGATGGGGGAGTGGGAAGGGGGCAAACTCCAGGAGTGGATATCGGAGTAGGTTTGTGGACTGGGGAAAGACTGATCCCTATCCTCTGGGGACAACCCCTTGGTCAGACTGAATGCACCTTTGTGCATCCAACCTGGCCCTCTGCACCCCTGAAATCCTGCAGTTCCTCCCCCCTCCCCCACTATGGACTGTCCTCTATGCTGTCACCACTGTGCTTGCCAACTCTTTCTGCCCTGGGTGAAAAGAACTCTGAATTATGCGTCTGAAAATGAAACACAGAGTAGATCCCAGGGTCCCAAGTGTTCCTGTAAAGGTCAGCTAAGAGGAAGAGAAAGGTCTTTTTCCTTCCTTAGGTTTCTCCTAGGACCATAGATTCACAGCTAGAAGGGACCTTAAACACCATCTAGTCTAGCCCTCTTGTGTTATATATCAAGGAAACTGAGGCCAACGTCCGTTAAGTGGCTTGTCCTGAGTCACACAGCCAGTCAGTATCAGGTGCTGTATTTGAACTCAGGTCTTCTTGACTTGAAATCCAACACTTGATCCACTGAGCCACTGTGCTTTACCCAGAAGATATCTCCCAGCCCTGGGCTACCCAGAACATTTCCCTTCTCGGTGTAGAACGTTAGAACACGGCATCAAGCTGCCCAGAGGAGTCAAAATTCCTCTTTCTCCACTCAAGAATTTGGCCTCACAATTATTGCCTATGAAGAATAGATGCCTGCAGGACCTTATTTAGCTCTAGCAGATAGCACAGATAATCTTCAACTGCTCTGGTGGAAGGGAGAGCACATGTGAGCACAAAGTGCCCCAGAACTCACACAAGGATGTGGGTCTACATAACTATATGTTGCCTTATCGTAAGAATGGGGGACATTCAAGAATGCAGCTGAAAAGACCAATCTCTCTTCAGTGCTCCCGAAGAAGTGGCTCTTGTTGACATGGGTCTGTCCCCTTGAGTGTCCTTCTCTGTTTCCCCTCATTAGCTACCCCTGGGCTCACCTACCCTTCATGGGAAGGCATCCCTCAAATGACTCTAAACAGAGGTCTGTGCCTTATTATCTTATCAGATTGTTTGGGGGAACTTAACAAAATAATGTAGAATTCTCCTGATACCCGCCTCCACTCATTCTAAGGTATGGGGAGGGAGCAGAGCCACAAGGTAACAGGATTCACCCAAAGGAGGTCATGTGTTAAGAGCGCCACCAGACATGCATGGCCAGAAAAGAAGATGGTAGCCTGGCTGTGTAGCAAGAGAAGAGGAGAATAGACAAACAGCCTGGGCCTGCCCTGTTATCCTGTTGAGGTCAATAGGGTATGACAAAGGCCTCTGGAATATTTGCTGAGTGTCTTCTGGTGAATGGACAAAATGGAGCCTGAAGGAGGGGCAAGCAGGGATGGGTGAAGAGCTGCACCATTGGGTGAAGCAAGTATCCACATCGTAGATTAAGAAGTAATTAGGGGGGCATCTAGGTGGCACAGTGGATAAGGCACCGGCCCTGGATTCAGGAGGTCCTGAGTTCAAATATGACCTCAGACACTTGACACTTACTAGCTGTGTGACCCTGGGCAAGTCATTTAACCCCAATTGCCTCACCAAAAAAAGAGAAGTAGTTAGGGCCAACTCTCCCATTCTATAAATGAGAAAACTAAGGCATAGATAGTTTAATAGACTTGTCCATGTCATACAACAAGTAAGTCTCCAAGCAAGATTTAAATCTAGTCCCTCTTTATTCTAAGTCTGGGCCCCCATTTCGTAATGCTATGTTGCTTCTTACATTAATGTGATAAGGTTCACTGGACTGCTGGTATGTATCTGTGTATATATAGCATGTATTACCTTGTATATATCACATATGATGAACATGCGCATACCTGTATGTATATGTGGACATACATGTATGTGTATATGAACTGATGATCACATTAATGTGTGATACACACACACACACACCTCCATATGTCCCTTTGTCCCTTGGCTGTTGACTCCAAGGCCTACAAATGACATCTTGTTCATCGGTGATCTCTGAATCTCGGTCTTTTGTCTTTGCTGAAGCTTAGCTGCTTTTTCTTACCCTGTATCTTGTTCTTTGGCTATGAGCCTATCTCAGGCTAAGCAAAGGGAATAGAATCTCATTAATACCACAAATGAATAGCTGTAGGTCTGGGCTTGAATGAGAATATACAATAGAAGCAATACATACAGGGAATAATTACAAATATCCTAGTCTTCTCCAGGCAAGACAATATTATCAAGGAGAAAATAATGGGCTATATATGTCAAGAGACTTACTGTAAGCATAAAGTCAAAGACCAATGGGAAGAACATGTTCAAAGCCGTTAGCAAGTTTACAAGCATTCATTAACTACCTACTATGTGCCATGCACTGTGCTAAGCAGTAGTAATACCAAGAAAGGGTTAAAAAAGTAGACATATGCCAGTGAAATGACTGTGGTCTTGGTTTACTACTGAAAAGAGCCAAGACACAAGAATAAAATCAGAAGTCCCTGAATAAGTGTGTGACAGCTACATGGAGTCTCCAAACAATTTGGCAGCACAGATGTTCTGACTAATGGTGGGGTCCAGTGGGTTTCATCATAGCAGCATCAGACCAGGACATTTACCCCAGAAGCTGGAAGTTCTTTCTTAAGGAGCCTGTGCTTACTGGTTGATGAAGACTTTGCAGGGAAAATAGAAAGTGTACAACATGGGATGAAGCATTAACCTACAAGGATATTGTGGCAGGGATTATTCACCAGAGGCTTATTATTCCTTCTAAGTGATGAGATGACAAATCTCCATCTTACAACTTGAAACTACACCATAGACTTGAGAATTGAACAACTTCTTTAAACTAGATCCAATGAACTAGGGAAGAGAACCCATTCTCCTACAATGGCCTAGATGCAACATTGACTCAACCCTTTACTTTAGAACATTATTCATACTTGTTGCCAGGCCAAGCACTCAGAATTTTCAAACTGCATGGAATAAAAACCCTTTCAATATAGAGACCCTATGGTGGAAAAAAGATAATTGTCAAGTGGGAATAATGTGAAGAATATGATTTTCTTGAATGTTCTTCTGTCTAGTTCTGGAGTACTCTCAAAGATGCTTCTAGTGAATGTACTGAAGATGGGACTGACTCCCAATGCTTTGATTCAATAATGAAAAAACAAGTATTTTTGTCAAGATATGTAATAGTTTTCTGAACACTAGACATAAAGGAAGAATACAGACATAGCAAAATGAGGAAGGACCATTTCTATCTGAACTCCATCTGATGTACAGAGGGAAATGACAAAGATGATGAAGGACAATGACAAACGTCTATACTCCCTTAAATTGCACAGCACGCTTATCTCATCTGAGCCTCCTGACTACTGTGTGACTCAGGGTGAGAAAAAACAAAACTTTGTGGGGGTAAATAACCTATCCAGAGTCATAGAAATAGAAAGAATCAGAGGAAAGATTTGAACCCAGGTTTCCTGATGGCAGTCTGTCTACTAAACCATCCTTGCGTCCCATCTCAATAAGCAACAGAAGTATTCAATGATAATTGAGGATAGAACCAAAAGCAATGAGTGGGGTTTGTAGAGAAGCCAATTTTGGTTGCATGTAAAGAAAACCTTCCTCCTGATGAGAGCCATTGGAATTGGGGTGAACCGCTATGAGAATGAATGGCTTCTCTATCAACAGAGGTGCACAAGCAAGAGGCCAGATGACTAGTTGTCCTGGGTGTTGGAGAAAAGACTTCTTGCTTGGGGAATAATTGGAAACTTCAGAGGTTCTTTCCAGCTGTGATATTTGATGATGTGACCACAAGAATAAGGACGATATTAAAGGCCATGTATTGTAGTGGAAAGAGGACCCAGCCTCAAAGCCAGAAAGAGCCAGATTCAAGTCTGAGTCACTCTGGCATCATGACTGTAACTCACCTAACCTCCTAATGAAGGAGTGGCTCTGGCCAGGACTCCCTTGGAGTTACAGATCCATTCCTTGTTCCTAGTTTTACTCATAGTAACGATAGTCTGATAAACATTAAATATAAAAGAAAATAATAGAACAACACCTTATCCCAGGACCATTTCTATCTGACTGAATCAAATATAAAGTGAGAAGGGAAATAAAGTTAAATGATTGATTGAATGAATGAATGAATGAATGAATAAATGAATGAATGAATAGCGTGATGGCCACAAACATTAAAACAATAGCGATGGGGGTACAGTGTGTGTGCCTCCCTGAAAGAGTCAACGGCTTGGACCCCCTGAAGTCTCTCTTCTTCTCAGTATTCTCCTCCTTTCCTTAACATAGTGTGGTCCATTCTCTGAGGCCTTGGGTGTCTGGGGGCCAAATTAGGACCTTCGGTGGATTATCTCTCCATTAGTGGTTAGCTACGGGATTTGTGGCCTGTCTAGCTATCAAAGACTAGCTCAGGGCTGCCACGATCCTCCCAAATCTGTCAGCCCAGTGAAGTCACCTCATTCTAACTGGTGCTTGCCTGTGAAGCTGCCCCTCATTAATCATCCCCTTCTGCTCCCTTGGCGATTCCAAGCCTGACTGATTCCTTTTCCTCACCAAACAACCATCTACTTCCATTCTCCAAAATGTTATTTATTCCCCGAATTCCTTGATTTGGCGGACCCGTCTTCCCTAAACTAGAGTATATAAATGAGAGCAATGAATTACCAGCAACATCAAAGCATGGCCTCCTTTTACATCAAATCGTTAACTTTAAATGCTCCCCAAATTCATGTTCCAAGACGCAGGAGAGAGGTAAGAAGTTCAAAGACCCTGGAACATAAAACAGAGCCCTACAGTCAGTCATTTAAAAGGCTTTCTCTGAATATGTGTATGTGAGCTCCCAAGGCCACAGTGCACAACTGGATCAGCATCTTGGCTGGGGCTCCAAAGAATGCTCTGTAAGTGGAAGGGCCCTGTGAGCGAGAGACCAGCAGAGGGCATGAAGTCTTACCCAACAGCTGCTGAAGGTACATAGCACCTTGCCACTGGTCAGGCTTACTCCCTCTTAGAGTCCCTCTAGTCCCAACAACCCCCCCCCCCTTGTCCCCATGAGCAGCCCCACCTTCTTTTCACAGAATCAGTCTCTTAGGTCTGGAATTGCTGTTATAGAGTAGAAAGGGGGCTTCCCCTGGACAAACAGGACCTGGTTTAGATCCTGGCTTCATCATGAGGTCCAGTGTGAGTCTGACAAATGTGACTTCATCTCTCTGGGGCCTTGAACCCTGGTCTGCAAAAAGAAGTGCCATCTGGCTCTAATCTCTCATCTTCTGCCATCTATGATTGTGGGACCTCAGAGATGTCTCTGGAATCTCACCTCTAACACCCTGCATAGATGGTCATCCAGCCAATTAAAAACTCCCTCTATGAGGGAACTCCCCCCAGTACAGGGCTATCAGTCCATGGTACTTAGAGGCTTCTTGAATTAGTAGAAACTGTTTCTCCCTTGCATTGACATCTTACTTTTGGGGAATTTCACCTATTGTTTTCAAGCCTGTCCCATGGTACCAAACAGCCATTCTAAAATATTGGCAGACAGCTATTGGCTCTGCCCCTCCCCTGAGTCTTCTCTTCTCTAGCTCCTCAACTGATCCCCCTAAGACATGATCCTGACCCCCATCCCCTCTTTCCTACATTTCATTCATTGAATGAATGGAGGAAATAAAACACATTTATTGAGCGCCTACTGTGTGCTAAGCACAGTGCTATATTCTGTGCATACAGATACAAAAGTAAAGATGTCCCTTCTCTGCCCTCAGAGGAGTTTATTCTAATAGGAGAAACAACACACATTGGCATGTGGGGGCCAGGGAGGAATGTTTGTGGCCTGTGAAATCTTAGTCTTGGCAAATAGGGCCAGAGGCCTGTAGATAGATAGCTCGGCCCATCCAGGAGCCATGGCAGAGTGGATTTAAACATGGTTCCTTTGGATACACTGTGTCAGAAGTGAAGGGAAGATACTGTGTAGTAACTGCTTTCTCCTCAGGAACCAAGGAAGTGCAGAGGAGAGTGTTCTCCCAGGCACTTGTGTTTCTGTGTATGGGTACCTGTATGTCCTTCCTTTCTTGATTATCTTCTCAAGAAATATCCCTGAGCCTGCCCAGAAGCAGCTAGGGGGCACCGCTGGGCATAGAATGCTGAGGTTGGAGTCAGGAAGAACTGAGTTCAAATCCAGCCTCAGACACTTCCTTGACCTTGGACAAGTCAAGCAACCTCTCTTTGCTTCATTTTCTTCATTTGTAAAATGAGGGTAACAGTAGCACCTATCACCTAGGGTTGTTGTGAGAATCAAATAAGATTGTGATTGTAAAGCCCTTAGCAATAGTACCTAGCAGGTAGAAAGTGTTATATAAAGACTATTATTATTATTTTATTAAAAAAACTAATTTCTTCTAATTGGCTAAATGATATTGAGGAGATTCTAAATCATGGAGAACATACCTGACTGGGGCCTTGAGTCAGTACCGTTGGAATGGCATCCCAACCCTTCCACAAGGCCCTGACAATCATGAGGGAGAATGTCTCCTTGCTCTGTGAATTTAACTTGCCAGTGACATGGGGAGCTAGGCTAAGGATCCTCTGATCTTACAAATGCTCAGGGTAGGCCTTCATTCATGATAAATATTGGGCCTACAGGAGAGATTCCTACCTCAGACTTTTATTACTGGATTCCTTAGTTTTGAAGATCCATTAAGAATGGACAATTTTTTCTTTTGTTATTCTCTTTTTTGATGTGTTTCTATTATGCCCAGTTGAATGTTTAAGTACAGAAATCTATTTTCTTACTGAATCTTTACACAAATTAGTATCAAGACAGACTGGGGAAGAGTGAGAGCATTGTCTATTATCCAGAACCCAGGCAAGTATGCCATCCTGAAATTGATATACAATACTGATGAACTTCAGGCAACCAAATTTTAACATAATTTTTCATAAACCCTCATGACTGACACTATCAGAGGCCTTGGTCAGGTCTACAAATATTGTGTATAGACCTCTGTTCTACTCCTGGCATTTCTCCTATAGTTTTTGGGCAGCAGACAGCATATTGATCATTCCTTGCCCCTTTCTGAAGCCAAACTGGCTCTCAGGTAGATAACCATCTTCTAGCCTATTATGCTTATTAAGGAGGACTCTGGCAAGAATCTTACCAGCAATAACTTTGGAATTGATTGCATGAAATGGGAGGCACTGTCACAGGACTGCACAGCAGGATGTGCCCTCATCAGAAAGTGCTATGCTCTAAGAACAAAACAGAATTAAACTACCTCAAAAAAAATGTGTGATGCGCACATTTAGAGCATCTGATCCAACTGCTCACATGTACTATATGTGCCCAAACTGTGGTAGAGGATTCCGAGCTCTTATAGGTCTGATCAGGTGGACACAGTGACTCTAACATAGTGATGTCATTTTGGTCCTCATCAAGAATGAAGAACAACAACCAAACAACCATTGATACTATTAGGAAAAGGATGAATTTTGTATCCCTAAGATGCTGGTGCCTTGAGGATTAATGTTTTTATTTTTCATTTGTTGTTAAACAATCCAGACTACTTGTTTTAAAGGGAGACCCTTAAATTTACAGGTCTATAGAATGGTGTTGGCCAGTTGGCCTGGAAATCCCGAATAACTGACCCCATGTGTTTTAGTTCTTTTCCTGGGGGCCTTACACTGGGTCAGAACTTAGCTGTTCCTTCTTTCTTTGGTCTCTCCCTGAGTCGACTTGTTCTTTTGTTGGGTGACTGCAATCCTAGCAGAATTTCTCTTAAGGTGACAAGACTCCATTGGGAGATTCCTGGGGCCCTTTGCAAATTTACCTAAATCTTCCAGAGGATCACCTATGAAGACCCCTAGGGAATTTTGGTGTGTTCGCTGTAGAAAAGGACACGTTGAATTTTAGTCCAGATCACAGTGAGGGTCATGCCAGAATCCTCTGTGGTCAGTTTGTTTTCTCAAAGCGGGCTAGGAATAACTTCCAGTCAACTCCAGGTCTGTGATCCACATCCTCTAGGGTCTTTACAGGGATTAAGCTATCCTCCTGAGTTGGAAAGTTTGATTTTCTTTCCCTTTAAGTTAGTTGATGACTAAACTAGGGCTGGGAGGGTGGGTCAAGACAAAGGGAAGGAGAACTTTGTAAAAAATGGAAAACTGTAGTGCCACCGAGCCTTTGTTCTCAACTGGTTTGGCCACTGAGCCCAAACTGAGCATCAACCAAGTCCATCAGAGTCTCTCTCTCCTTGTTGTGCTTGAGGCCAGGATTGCTGTCAGCCTCCAGATGGGGAGATAGCTGGGAGCAGAATGGTGTTGGCCTCTCACCCCTGGCTGCCAGAGCTAACATGAAACTCTGACAATGGTACCTCTCATGTGTATTGGACATTGTCACAGCCTTGCCATTCCCTCATCGTTGCTCCCTCCCACCATGTGACCGGTCTATCTGCTCTCCCCAGCTGCCAGTTCCTCATTGCTTCCCTTTTACCTCAGTTCTTAAGACACCCTCATTGATTCTCTGTCGTACTGTGAGTATACTCATGGGCTTCTTTAACACTCTCTCTGCTACACTCATCTTTAGGTATTCAGAAGCACTGCTATTCCTCATCTTACTGACATACAGTAATGCTGACAACATGCTTGGCTGTTTTTGAGAAGCTTGGGGTCACTAAAAGGGCTTTGCAATTTCTCCAAACCAATCCAGCTCTCTCTCTTCCTCTCAGTTTGTTATCAATCTGTACCACCTACCTCTAACACATGAAACTGAATGTGAATGAATCTTTTAACCCACATGTGCAACTTTTACTTTATCCTCATTCAATTTTGTCTTACAACTTTGGGCCCAATGTCCAAGCTTTTCACAAGCTGCCTGAATCTCAACTCTTGTCCCTTCTAACTTTGTGTCATTTCATATTTGCTAAGCATTGCATAAATGCCGTTAGACACAATATTGATTAAAAACCCTGAAAACAACCCAGGGTCAATCATAGATCCCTGGGGCACTCCACTGGTTACCTCCTTCCAACTTGGCATGGTATTATGAATGATTACACTGTGTTTATTTAATAACCCAAACTGTTCTGAGTAATCTGTACTATTTCCTAACCCATTTATATCTCTCTATTCCCCACAAAAATAATATAAACTACTTTATCAAAGCCTTTGCTAATATATAGGTTTATGATCCATAGCATTACCCTGACCTACCAGTTCTGTAACTCTGGTAAGAAAAGAAATGAGATTAGGTAGGTGATAAGCATTTATTAAGTACTTACTATGTGCCAGGGACTGGACTAAGTTCTGGGAATCATGAAAAAATTAGTCTGACAAATCTATTTTTGCTGCAGTCATGTGGTCTCTCTGTGATTCTAACTTCTTTTTCTAGATATTCATGAGCCTTCTCTTTAGTGACCTGTTCTAGAATCTTTCTAAGAATCAGAGTAGATAAAGCTTACTGGACTTTATGGTTCTATATCAGAAAATTATATAGCTGAGTGGCACAACAGATAGAGTGCCAGTCCTGG
Source organism: Dromiciops gliroides (assembly GCF_019393635.1). Taxonomy (NCBI): domain Eukaryota; kingdom Metazoa; phylum Chordata; class Mammalia; order Microbiotheria; family Microbiotheriidae; genus Dromiciops; species Dromiciops gliroides. The sequence goes on from NC_057862.1 coordinate 696,609,165, forward strand.
CATCAGAAAGACTCATCTTCCTGAATTCGAATCTATCCTCAGACACTAAGCAGATGTGTGACCCTGGGCAATCACTTAACACTGTCTGCCTTGGTTCCTCGTCTGTAAAATAAGCTGGAGAAGGAAATGGCAAACCATACCCCTATCTTTGCCAAGAAAGCCCTAGATAGGGTCACAAGGAGTCTGACATGACTAAAAATGACTCAACAACAACAATATCAGAAAGTGATAGATTTTATCTATGGAAATAACATTTTTAATTTTTTTAATAAAAGTATTTTATTATTTTCCAGTTACATGTAGAGATAGTTTTCAACATTTGTTTTTATAAGACTTCCAATTTCAAATTTTTCTCCCACCCTCCCCCCCTCCCCTAGTCAGCAGGTAATCTAATATAAGTTTTACATATATATATATATATATATATATATATATATATATATATATTAACATTAAACATATTTCTGCATCAGTCATGTTATAAGAGAAGAATCAGAGCAAAAAGGAAAAACCTCAAAAAAGAAAAGCAACAGCACCAAAAACAAAAGAAATAGTATGGTTCAATCAGCATCCATATTCCACAGTTCCTTTTTTCTTGGATTTGGAGAGCCTTTTCTATCATGACTCCTTTGGAACTTTCTTGTACCGTTGTATTGGTGAGAATAATCTAGTCTATCACAGTTGATCAACACATAATGTTGATGATACTGTGTACACTGTTCTTCTGATTCTGCTCATCTCACTCATCATCAGTTCATGCATGTCCGTCCAGGATTCTCTGAACTCCTCCTGCTCATTGATTCTTATAGCACAATAGAATTCCATTACATCTGTATACCACAACTTGTTCAGCCATTCCCCAGTTGATGGGCAGCTCCTCAATTTCCAATTCCTTGCCACCACAAAAAAGCAGCTATAAATATTTTTGTACATGTGGGTCCTTTTCACGTTTTTATGATCTCTTTGGGAAAAAAAAAGTGGCATTGCTGGGTCAAAGGGTATGCAAAGCTTTATAGCCACTTGGGCATAATTCCAAATTGCTCTCCAGAATGGTTGGATCAGTTCACAGCTCCACCAACAATGTGTTAGTGCTCCAATTTCTCCACAGCTTCTTCAATATTTATTATTTTCCTTTTTTGTCACATTAGCCAATCTGATAGGTGTCAGGTGGTACCTCAGAGTTGTTTTAATTTGCATCTCTCTAATCAATAGTGATTTAGAGCATTTTTTCATATGGCTATAGATAGCTTTGATTTCTTCATCAGAAAACTGCCTGTTCATATCCTTTGACCATTTCTCAATTGGGGAATGACTTGGGTTCTTATAAATTTGATTTAGTGGAAATAATATTAAGAGACATCAACATCTGCTTTGCTACTTTACCCTCAGGACCAGATGACCTTTCTATCTGACTTCTAACTGAAATTTGCTTTATGTGTTGTCTCTGCCATTAGAATGTGAGATCCTTAAGAGAAAGGACTGTCGGACCTTTTTATTGATTTCCCTAACATGAGCATAGGACTTTGTAATCAATCATTTTTCTTTGGGGGGAGGGGGTGAAGCAATGAGGGTTAAGTGACTTGCCCAGGGTCACACAGCTAGAAAGTGTTACGTGTCTGAGACCGGTTTTGAACTCAGGTCCTCCTGACTCCAGAGCCAGTACTCTATCCATTGCACCACCTAGCTGCCCCTGTAATAAATCATTAAATAAACATTTATTAAGGGCCTTCTGTATTCTAGGCTCTGTGCTTAGGACTGGAGATGGAAAAATCGGCAAAAAATAATCCCTGCTCTCAAGGAACTTATGATCTAATGGAGAACATTTAAATATACTAAGCCTAGTAAATGCTGAATAAATGTTTCTCATTCATTCATTCACATTGTAGATTGCATTCTCTTCTCTTATTGATAATTGAAATATTATCTTCTCATCTTCAGTCTTCTTTTTGGCAATCCCCGTGTAGTATTAGACTCAATCTCCTTGCCCCATGGCTTATTGTGAGTTGAAATCCTCCTACTTGGATTCTGCAAAACATGATTATTTCTTACAGATATCCTGAAAAAAGAGGTACTGGAAATTCTGTATTTTTCACAAGCATACAATTTGTTGTCATCCTTATAATGTTCAGAGCACCCCAATTCAGGTTATCCAGTGGCTTCTACTAACAGAATTTATGTTAGAGTGAAGAGGAGGAAATGATCACCTTCACCATCTCACCATGATCATCTTCATTACCATCATTGTCTCCATCATCACCATCTATCACACCTTCCTTTAGAGCCTTCTGTTGGACACATGGACATATACACAATACCCTCTGAGCTATATAGCATAGACAATATTGCTCCTATTTCATAGATGTGGAGATTGAGCCTTGGAAAGCAGGAGTTCTGTGGCCATCACAGGACTCAAATGCAGATCCTCTGTTCCCAAGGACAGTGGCATGAGCCAGGACAGAATGCTGAGGATAAGTATGTATATTTGGGAAGCTCATTTAAGAGTGGTTTGTTTAAGTGGAGATCAGCAGAGGAGGGAGTGAGAGATAAATGTAGAAAGGTTTTCTGAGTCCAAAACATTCATGGCACCGGATGACACTGGTCACTGGATACAGGCTAAGGAGAATTGAGTTGAAGTTATGGGAATGGGAGCCATTAAAGGTTGCTCAGGAAAGTGATGTTTAAGATGTAGCCATCAGGTGGCACTGTTGCACCATAACCCTGCATCCTTGCCCCAAACTCACCTCTGTAGAGTCTTGTTTTACAAAGCCCTTTTTGTTTTGCATTTTATTGATTCTTTGTCTTATCAAAGGACAGTGGCAAAGTTTAAGTGACCTCCAGCAGATCTTTGGACCGGTGTGGTGATTTCCAGGTGTGGCATTTAACGAGGTATAAAATTATATAGACTGTCAATTAATCAGTCATTTATCAAGTACTTACCCTGTGTCAGGCTCTCCATAATGCCCCGTGGATGTAAAGACAAAAGTGAAGACAACTACTTCCACAGAAAAGCTTAAAATCTAGCTGAAGGAAACTACAGCTACAAAACTGTCAGGGTCATTCTGGGGTAAAGGCATTAGTAGCTGGGTCATCAGCAAAAGCCTCAAGGACACATTGGCTTCTTAACAAAGCCTTGAGGAAAGCTTCCAATTCTCAGAGGCAGAGCATTTGACACATAGGGGACACCCACTGAAAATGCCCAGAGATGAGAAAGCCAATTTCGCTGTATTCTATGGCATATGGAAAGGAGTAATGTATAGTAAAGCTGGAGGGGTTGGTTGGAAATCAGGTTGTGAAGGATTTTACATTCCCAGAAGAGCTGTTTGTAGGTTATCCTAGAGGTAATAGGGAGCCATAAGAATGTACAGAAGGTACTGAGAGTGACATAGTCAAACCTATTCTTTAGAACAATCAGTTTGGCTGGTTGGAAGATGGATCAGAGAGGAGAGAGAGGGAACAGATACTGGGTGGATGTTGCAATCGTTCAGGTTGGAGTCAGCGGGAATTAGGGCAGTGGACATGTGAGTGGAGAGAAGAGAAACCAAAATGAAAGATGTGGTGAAGGGAGAATCCCGAAGACTTGATAATAAATTAATCTGTAGCAGAGTAGGCCAAGGAAAGCTGAGGACACCACTGTGGTTGTAACCTGCACCAAAGGGAGAATACAGTGCCCACAACAGGAACAGACACTTTCATATGAACAGTGGGTTTGGGGAAAGAGATGGTTGTGTTTGGGTCATGGTGAGTTTCAGACAGGTCAGACATGGGCAGGGCCCTAGAAATAACTTTACCCACATCCCTCATTTTATAGCTGGGGAAACAGACCCAGAGAGAGAATAGGACTTGCCAACAGTGCCAGGTAACAGGGGCAAAGCTGGGTCTTGTTTCTCGCTGGAGAAGCCTGGTATACCCAGGTATCAGAATCTCCTTTTCTACTCCTCCACCACCTCCCTGGACGGCTCATGCCACTTTGTGTTTGATTTTGTAATTATTGAGTGTGAATTTTTATTATCTTCCACCCCCCCCCAATGCCTAAGCAAAATGACACCGAGAGAAGCAATAATTAGAATAGAAAGCAAATTAAATTACGAATTGAGAGACTTCAATTTAGTCCCAGTTTTGCCACTAATCGCTTCAAAAAACCCTGAGTATGGCATTTCCCCTTTCTAGGATTCAGTTTGGGGATTTAGATAACAAGAAATGCTCTTTATAAAGCAACCTGAGCTTGGCCAAACATTCCCACACATTTTCTCATTCAAACCTCACCACAATGCTAGGAGGTGGGTACATGGATATGGGTCTATATTTCATGCATAAAAATATCCATTGTATAGATGAGGAAATCGAGGCTCTGGAAGGTTAAACAGCTTGCCATGGGACACACAGGTGACCCAGCTCTGTCAGGAGAAGCATTCACACCTCTGCAGTCACTTATAACTGAATCCAATGACCATTCCATTGTATGGTGCACTAGATACTTTCCAAGGGTCTCCGAAACTCCTGCAATCTGTGCTTTCTCTTCGGATAAGTTGTTTTCACCTCCTGACCTCAGTTTCCTCCTCCACAAAATGTGAGGCTTGGACTAGTTGATTTCCAAAGTCTTCTTGGCTCTAGTGGTAACTGAATGTTGTGATCCAGTCAAACAACTGGCCCCTGGCCAAAGGCAGCATTTGGGGGCCTGACATTTGGAAAGAGAAGTACAGAAATTATGGGGATGGGAAATGAGGTAAAGAACATCCAATCCCAAATGTGGCCCATGTTCCCATCCAAGCAGAGGCCCTTGAACACTACACCAGGGTTCAAGGAATGCCTTGGATCAGCATCTACTAGGAGAAGCAATTCAGAAGCCCCTGATAAGGTTTCTCTCTTACCAGGCCCAACTACAGGAATATTAATTCAAAGAAATAACAACAAAAATGACAAGTAACCAACAGTACATCTGAGTAAGAAACAAAGGAAAAGAAAATACACACACACAGGAATGTGGTCTCCTATACATTTTCACAGTATGAATGGAAGAGGAAAAAAATGTGGAGGACACACATAGCAAAATAACTTGAAAGGGGAAGAGAATGTGTAATAGGCAGAACTTGGTGGGTGGGTGGGGAGAGAGACAGAGACAGAGAGAGACAGAGAGAAACACAGAGAGAGAGAGAGAGAGAGAGAGAGAGAGAGAGAGAGAGAGGTAGAGAGACACCTAAAGAGACAGAGGTAGAGAAACACATAAAGAGACAGACAGAGACAGAAAGAGGAAGAGACAGAGAGAGAGGCAGAGAGACAGAAACACACAAAAAGATAGAGACAGAGGCACAGAGACAGCAAGAGAAACACAGAGAGACAGAGACAGAAAAACAGAGAGAGGGAGACAGAGACAGAAAAAGAAAGACAGAAAGAGATAGAGAGACAATGACAGAGACAATGCGAGAGAGAGCACATAGGAACTCGACAGAGTCAGGACACCAGAATGGGAGGGGTAATATGTATAATTTGAAATATTCACACATCTCAGGTGCAGTATTCCTCTGACACTGAAACTAACTCTCCATGGAACTATTGATATTGATCTGGTGATGCTATTATCTGGGAAGTTGAGCTCTGTGCTGCTTGTGTTCTCTGCAATATTTTCTCTACTATACAATCATCTTTGGAGTCTTTGCTGAATTATAGCTGCTGGTTAATCTGTTGAACTATTCTTCTCCACTGCAGTGTGAGGCTCTGATTCCACACTGAGTTGCAGCATTGATATATGGCCTTTCCCTCTCAGGTGAGTTTTCAAAGATCTTTCCTAAGACTACCCATAAGAAAGGTAATTTTAGTCCTTTTATGACTCAGGCTACTGTCACACCAAGCCAGTTAACAAAAATGCTTAAGCCACATCTGTATTTTTGGATTTTGGATTTACTTTCTTTTTTTCTCCTCAGCAACCACACCCTATCTCCCAATCTACAAATTGTTTTGGGGCCAAAAGAATCCTTTCTACTACCATGATGCCCCTAGCACCTAGTTTTTAGATTATCTGGCTTTACTTTAACCAGAGTGAATGGATGAGTCAGACTTGAAAATCCTAGTTCTATACTCCTGCAGATAGTTTTAACTACCTTTCTTCCTACATGAGACATTCATTAAATTAGAATTCATAATAGAATGTCAGAGTTGGACTTCATGAAAGAAATCACCTACTCCAAGCCCCTTGTTTTATACTTTAGTCAAATGAGCATTTACTGAGTTCCTTCTAAGTGTCAGGGATCATGCTAAGTGGTAGGGTTAAAAAAAAAAGATAGAAAAGCCAGACCCTGCTCTTAGGGAGCTTACAGTTTAATGAAGGAGATTTTGGGGAGGAGGCAAAGGAAGAGAACAAGTACTTATTGAGCATGTGCCAGGCACTATGATAAGTGCTTTAAAAATATTATCTCATTCAAGTAAGCCCTGTACACACAAGATTGATACAAGATAAATTGAAAATTATCTCTGAGGGAAGGCACTAAGATCAAGGAGGACTGATAAAGGCTTCTTGTAAAAGGTAGGATTTATCTGGGACCCAAAGGAAGCCAGGGAAGCCAGGAGGTAGATATGAGAAGGGAGAGAATTCCTGGCTTGAGGGACAGTAGGGAAAATGCCTGGAGGTAGGAAATGGAGTGTCTTGTGCACTTGTGCAAAAACTATAAGGTCAATATCAGCCTATGAAAGAGCATGTAAGAAGAGGGTCAGAGGTAAGAAGACTAGAAAGACCTCAGGTCATGGAGGGCTTTATGAGCACTTGATTCTGAAGGCCATAGGAAGCCACTGGAGTTTATTGAATAAAGAATCTGCTTTGTAGGAAGTTCAATTTGGCAGCTGAGCAGAGGCTAGATTGGAGGGAAGAGAGACTTGTGGCAGGGAGACCAACTATTGTAATATTTGTGATATGGTAATAAACAGGTATGAGGTGATGAGAACCTGTGCCAGGGTTGTATCTCTGTCAGAGAAGGGTGTGTGTGCGTGTGTGTGTGTGTGTGTGTGCGTGTGTGTGTGTGCGTGTGTGTGTGTGGGCATATGTGTGTCTGTGTGTGTGTGTGTGTCTGTCTGTCTATCTGTCTGTCTGAGTCTGTGTATCTTTGTGTGTGTCTGGCTCTGTCTCTTTCTAGTGGTGCCCAGAAGTGAAGGGGTACCATGTGGCAAACTAAGCAGGTAATGGCTCCCTTCCCCTTAGGCTCTATGACCTCCCAAAATGGGCTTGGTATTCTGGTCTTACTTTATTTGTCTTCTTCAGTTCTAGGTGCAAGGGGCAGCTAGATGGCACAGTGGATGGAGCACTGGCCTTGAAGTTGGGAAGATCTGAGTTCCGGTTTTACATCAGACACTTATTAGCTGTGTGACCCTGGGCAGCCCCAATTGCCTCAAACATTCAGGGCCATCTCCAGTTGTCATGATATACATGTGTATGTGTATGTGTATACATCTATACACACATACATATATATATATACACAATACACACATACACATGCATAAACATGCATAGACACATACATACACACATGCATATATATCTTAATACTGGACCCAGATGGCTTTGAAGGAGACAGTGAGGTTGGTGACCTTGCACAGCCCTCCCTCACTTCAATCCAATCCACTGCATGTCATGACATCACCCTGATGCCATAGTCCTCTTCAAGAATGAAGGACAAAAACCAACAACAATCTAGATTCAAGAAGTAGATTCCTGGGTCTTTGAGCTTGAGCATGACAACTTCAGATCCCGGGATTCCAGGCTGAATGTTGTTTGCAGTGTCACAATAAAGCCCAAGGAAGCCAAGGTTCTGAGATTCAGGCCCAGGGAGGGCTTTGGATTCACAAGATGGTAGGTGTAAAAACTGAACTAAATCATGAACCGAATTCTCTTCTTCTGCTCAGAGGTTGTTTAGAGGGAAATCTTCCCCACAAAGAGTTTCAGGCAAGGGCTTCATGTCTGTATATTTGTTCCGACTTTACCTTTGAAGTCAATATTCCTTTTACAAAACAAATCCAATGGAAGTGACTTAATGGCACTGGGCTGCTTGGCCCCCTGAGGAAACCTGATGGTGATGGCTTGAGGTTGTCCCTTAACAAGTACTGAGAAACTCGGAGAGGGAGCGACATGAAGGATGTGACTCTGGAGCAGCAGAGACCCAAACAAGTGCTGGAATAGGAGAATCAGCAGGATTTGGCGACTGATTGGAGGAGGTTCAGGCAGGGTGAGGGAGTGAGAAATCAAGGACACCAGCTGGGCTGTAAGTCTGCACGAGGGTGGAGCCCTGGACAGTGAGAGGGAAGTTCAGAATGGGGAAGTTTGGAGTGGGGGAGGGGGGTAATGAGTTCAGCTTTGGACATGTTGAGTTTTAGATGTCCACAGGACATCCAGTTTAGAATGTTCAAAAGGCTGTTGGAGCTATTTGACTGGAGGTCAAGAGAGAGGTTAGGGCTGGATAAGCAGATCTGAGAATCATCAGATAATTGAATGCATTGGATCTGACAGAATCTCCAGATGAGAAAATTGAAGCAGGGGCTCAGTACTTAGCATCATAGGATTATAAATTTAGAACAGGAAGAGTCTCAAAGACCATCTCATTCAATATCAATTGTTCTTAATCCAGTAGGCCTGGTGTGTGACTTGCCCATAGAGGGGCCCAAGAATCCAAGAATGCTAGAACTGGATTTCAGAAGACCTGAGTTCAAATCTTGATTCCACTGCTTATTGTCTGTGTGATTTTTTTTGGAGGAAAGAGGGTTAAGTGACTTGCCCAGGGTCACACAGCTAGTAAGTTTCAAGTGTCTGAGACCAGATTTGAACTCAGGTCCTCCTGAATCCAGGGCCAGTGCTTTATTCACTGTGTCACCTAGCTACCCCTGTAGTATCTGTATGATTTTCAACAAGTCATTGTCCCTGGACTACTATTCCTCCTTTAAAAGATTAGGGTTTTTAAAGGTCCTACCAACTCTCTTTGTCTGATCTCATGAACCTTGGTAGTGAGGAGCAGAACTGGGAGTCAAATCACAATTGCATAGTGCAGAATAAGGATCAAAGCCAGCTAGGTGCAAAGAGCCCAACTTACAATTTAGGTTTGATCCCAGAAAACAAAACAAAGCATTCTCACATTCCCAACATGGATTGGGCTGTCTGGGGAGGTGGTGGGTTCCCCTTCCTTGGAGGGTTTCCAGCACAGGTTGGCTAATTTCTTGTTGGGTGTTCCCAACAAGTACTGACAGTAGGAATTCTTTGGTGTGGTCCCTGGCAACCCAATTTCTGTGCTTCTGGGAATTCAGAGGGGAAAGAATCCATTAGATTTCTCTTCTGACCTAGCTTCTCTAACCTCATAGTCAATGCATTATGCTTCCTTCTATACCATGATCTATTTATACTTGAAAAGACATGGACGATCAAATATACACCACTGCTGGTGTAAACATTCAGCACTTTCAAGGAGGATGTTTGACTACTGATGTTTGTCCTATCTGCGGACTACAAGGAGAGGAAGCATTTCAGGCCCATTCTTCATTCCTCTCTTGATTTTCTTTTGTCTTTATTGTTTTATTCTTTTTTTTTCTCTGAAAAAAAAAAACATTTGAAAACATTCTTCTAAAATCAGGCCTAAATGTGCAAGTGCAAATGTTCTCTCTTTACAAAACCTGCAGAAGATCATCCTAGATGAACGGCGGGGAGTGTGTTTATCATTGTGAGTCTGGCAATGAGGCGTTAGAGGGCCTGATGGTCAAGATGCTCTGGTTATAATTCCTGGGAGGATGGATTCCTCTGCTCCGGCCACTGATACAGGAATAAAATAAATAAGTAATGAAATCCACTTCCTGTTTGGAGAGTTCACATTTTGTATTGGCCAAATCCACTGATTCAATTCAATTTTGTGCTTCCATAAATAAACCTGGCACCTTTTTAAACACTTCTCCATCTGTTTTACTAGGAGAAGTGTATTGTTGAGTACACCTCCGGGAGTCACACCAGTGGGAAAGACTACTTGTAAGGAACACAGCCTTGCAGCTGGAAGCAGCCCAGGAAAATAATCTTGAGATAGCCTGAGTTCTCAAGCAATTGAAACAAAACACTGACATCATCTTTCTTTCCCAGAAGAAAGGAGAGAGAGAGAGAGAGAGAGAGAGAGAGAGAGAGAGAGAGAGAGAGAGAGAGAGAGAGAGAGAAATGGAGGGGGGAGGGAGGAAGGAAAGAAAGAAAGAAGGAAGAAAAGAAGGGAGGAAGGAAAGAAGAAAGGATGGGAGGATGGGAGGGAGGGAGGAGGAAAGGAAAGAAGGAAGAAAAGAAGAAAGGAAGGAAAGAAGGAAGGGCAGGACAGAAGGAAGAATGTGGGAAGGCAGGAGGGAAGGCAGGAGGGAAGGCAGGAGGGAAGGCAGGAAGGAAGGCAGGAAGGAAGGAAGGAAGGAAGGAAGGAAGGAAGGAAGGAAGGAAGGAAGGAAGGAAGGAAGGAAGGAAGGAAGGAAGGAAGGAAGGAAGGAAGGAAGGAAGGAAGGAGGGAGGGAGGGGTATGGGAGAGATGATCTCTATAATCCCTCACAATTATGACATTCCAACATCTAAGGGCCTTTCCAGGTCTGAAATTTTATATTTTAAACTTTCTCCCATCTCTGAGGCTCTATATTCCAGAGCAGGTTCTAAGATTCCTCCCAACTGGGATGTTCCAAAATCTTTGTTCTAAGGACCCTTTCACCTCTCACATGCTATGCACCTGGATCTCTCTCAACTGGGATGTTCTATATTCTGTGCCTCCTCATACTGGCAGTTCTGTATTAACCCCCCCCTCCTCTTTTTGACATTCTCTCATCTATTTTCTGAGGTTTCTCTTCTTTATGACATTTTCTATGTTTTCTGTTCTAAGATATCTCCCAAAATGCTTTGTTCTATGTCCTATCATCCCTCCCTGCTCCAACCTCCTCTGCTCTATGTTTCCAAGTTCTGTCCTCTGAAGTCCTTCCTGGTTCTACCATTCTATGTCCTGAGGTCCATCTAGGGTTTGACATTTCAAGTTTTCCATCCTAAGGTCCCCCAGCTTTGACCTTCTCCATCTCTGGGTTCTGTTCTCTGAAGTCCTTCCTGGTTCTACCATTCTATGTCCTGAGGTCCATCCAGGGTTTGACATTTCAAGTTTTCCATCCTAAGGTCCCCCAGCTTTGACCTTCTCCATCTCTGGGTTCTGATCTCTGAAGTCCTTCATGATTCTAGCCTTCTATCTCCCAAGTTCTATTCCATGTTTACGGCTTGACAGTCCCTCCTAGCTTTGACATGCCAAGTTTAGGTCATGAGTCACAGAGTGACTGAGCTCGGCCAATTGACCAGCAATCCTATGGCCAGGTTCATCTACCTCCTGTCCTGGTTAAGACACCAGCATGCTCCATCCAGTTTCATTGACCTGGGAAGGGTGGTCCTAAGGATAGGTATGCACAGTGGCAGCCATCCGGGGCAGCACCAAGGGCCCTGGACCCAGCTTTGTCAGCATGGAAATGAAGAAGCTCTGAGAGATCCTGCCTTGGCCAGGCAAAACAAGGGGTCCCCAGGGCCTGCCACATTTCTCCTTGCCCCTCCCTCCTTCTCTCCATCTGACTGTGGCCCAGCAGCATTAGCCATGACCCTGAGCACTTCCCCGAAGTCTCTGCCCCATGACAGACAGGCTGCACCTGGTATAGGGGCCCCTCCCTCCTGGATCTTTAGCACTGATGAATGACCTCCTGGCTGAGTTACCTCAGTGGTGAGAGGATGCTTCTGGCTCCCTGGAGGAAGCCTTGACAGCCTCTCCAGTGAAGCACCCAGAAAAAACTGGACCTTAGATATTGGAACATGTCACTGCCAGCCATGTGTCACCCTCTGAGATGCTCTGAACAACTATATTTCATGAAGATTTGGTGAACAAACCCATATGGTTAAGAGTCTGTACTCAGCATGATGGAAGAGAAGGAGGCAGAAACCTTGCATGCCCTTGCTCTCAGAGAAGTCTCATTTAAGCAGGGAAGATGGGGGATGTTGGCAGCAGTGATAGGAAGATGTACAATTGGGAACTGCAAAGGCTTCCTTGGAGAAAGGAAGAGCTGAAGCCCAGGGAGGGCAAAGGATTTCTTCAAAGCCACACAGGTAGTAGATAGCAGAACTCAATTCCGTAGAAGTCAAGGTCCGGTGTTCTTTCCACTGTCCCCCTCGGTCTTGGACTGTGTCTTAGGGCTGGAAATGATTATCCAAGAACTGACATCAGCCTCAAGATGTTTGTTTCTGTTTCCTAAGGGGGAGTGGTCACTGGTCCAAGGAACGGAAGTTCCCTGTGTCTGGAGGGAAGGGCAGCGAAAGGCCTCAAAGTCTCTACTCTAGGAAGGTCGGTAGAAGAAACTGAGGTTATTTTGCTTGGAGAAGAGAACCCTTGAGGTAGAGTATGGAACATGAACTGACTTCATGTGTCTGCAGAGCTGTCCCAGGGAGGAGCAATTAGACTAGGTGTATTGCTTCCTAAGGCCAGGCCCGTGGGGCAGCTAGGTGGTGCAGTGGATAGAGATGAACCTAGCTAGGGTCAGGAAGGTGTGAGTTCAAATATGGCCTCAGACATTAGCTGTGTGACCCTGGGAAAGTTACTTCTCCCTGTCTGCCTCAGTTTCTTCATGTATAAAATGAGCTGGCAAACCACGTCAATATCTTTGCCAAGAAATCTCCAAATGGGGTCATGAGGAGTTGGATATGACTGAAAAATGACTGAATAACATCCTCATGTGTATCATTATCATGTAAAGCACTTTGCAAATCTGAAAGTGCCATAAATGTTAGCTATTAAAACAACAAAATTAATTCAAACTAACAGATCAATGGTGAATAATTAATCATACAATTATTGAATGTCAAATGGGTATATCAATCATTATATAACTATTCAAGAATAATTATGCATTATATAATTATTAATACTTAATGTCACTAATAATTAAAAATAATTAATCATCATTATTTTAAAATAATTATTGATGATAATGGATATTTATAATGTACACTATGTGCCAGGCACTATCCTAAGTGCTTCATGAATATTGGCTAAATTGATCCTCACAACAACTATGGGAAGTAGGTACTATTATTATCTTCATTTTACAGATGAGGAAACTGAGGCAAACAGAAGTTGAGAGACTTGCCCAAAGTCGCACAGCTAGTGTCTGAGGGAAGATTTGAACTCAGGTCTTCTTGACTCCAGGCTCAGAGCTCTCTCCACAGTACAACATAGATAGTGGTCATGGTCATGGTCATGATAAGACATATAGGAAGAATCCATGGGGTCAGATCCAAAAAAGAATGATTTCAACTAGACCTGCCATTTAGCTATAACTAAGTCAACAGATAGGCAGCCTACATGCTGTAACTAATCCCACAAAGACATGAATACTATCAATAGACCCAGAGAAAGGTCCCCATATGTTCAGTGGGTCCCCTCTGAAGGGGTCACAAGACCACCTGAGGTTAAATTGCGCTCCTTGGGTCTGGCTAGATGAGCATTTGCTTTTTTAATATTTGGGGAGATGTTGTGGATCTGATGGGACTGGAGTCACTGGCTTACCTCTAAGCTGAGAATGGCGTGGTTCATCATAGTTGGCATTTACAAGGTTCTTACAAACATCCTGCAGCAGGATTCCAAGCTTCATTCCTCAGGGGCTATTATCCCCATTTTACAAATGAGGAAACTGAGGCTCTGAGAGGTATACGTTACTTGCCTGTCATCACAAGTCTTTGTTAGACCCTGACCTCTGCTTGTTCCTGACCAAGTTTAGTGCTTGGCTTCATTGCCAAGTTTTCACAGCTGAAAATAATGTTTCCCTCTTCAAATTTTCTTACAGATCTCTTTCCCAATCTCTCCATTTCCCCATTAAATTCCACCTTGTGGGCATGCCCCCAACTTCTAATAGGTTGTAAGCTATGTGAAGACAAGAGCTGTTATTTTTCATCATTGTTTCCCCAGTGCCAAGCACAAAGCCTTGCATGCAGCAGGTACTCAACCAATGTTTTCTAGGGGCAGAGAGTCCTCCATGGAAACCCACACCCTGGCTTCATGGGGATTTTCCCAGTGTGCACTAGGGTGTTGATGTGGCCTTGCTCTGTGATTATTGAACACCTTTCTATCATCGGGGGATTTTTGCTTTTATTTTAATGGATGTTGGACATTGTCTGGCATCCCCGAGGCTCTGGAATTACGTGATTCCTCTCTCCTTATTGACTGAAGGTTCAGGGGCCCTGGTGTTTATGTTGTCTGTTAGGGTTTGGATCTCATTGATGGAGTTCTTCCATTGGGCTCACTGGAAAGCCACTCTCTGGCTCTGGAAAAAACTTTTGAGTCCTTTTGTTTCTTTGATTCTCTGGATTGCACAGTCATGAGCCCAGATGTCCCGCTCAATGGGTGTGCCAGGGGTCTGAACATCTTTATCTTCCTGTCATTATTAGCTCTTTGGGGCCTGGGTTACTTCCTTTCATTTTCTAGATGAGGAGAAAATGTTCTTCCTTTATCATCATCCTTGCAGAAGGCTCGTCTTCATTGACTCGTGAAAGTTCGGACTCTGACTCTTGGCAGCTGCACCAGCCTCCAGCCTCATTTAAAATTCCCTGGGATTTATTAGGAGAACTGTTTTACAATGGCCTTTCCCTCCCTCCTCATCCCCCTCCCAGAGAGTAATAAAAGGACTTCTGAAATACTTTTTTCCCCCTCCGAGCCTCAAATTATTTCAGTTTAAAACAAAAATGTCCAAGCTGGGAAAGACTTTAGGATATAGAAAAGAAGATGACAGAGCAGAGAAGGACCTCAGAACATGGGACAGAGAATATCAGAGTAAGGCAGGACCTGAGAACACAGACTAGAGGGTGTCAGATATGGGCATGACTTTAGAATATAGAACAGAACATGGCAGAGACAAACCCTTTCTTAGAACACAGGACGCAGTCTTTATGTTCTGGCCAAATCAGATGACTTGACATCTCCCTGGTCATGACCATGTTCTTCTCCCCTTGAATCTCTGCTCTTTCTATCCCTGAGGTTCAGAATGACCCATCCCTCATCTGTGCTTCATTGGCATCCTTCAGGGTCCCCCTCCAATGCCAGCTGGAAGGGATTCTCCCTCTCCTGATACCGCAGCATTTTTTTTTCTTTATCTCCTCCCTGGTCAATTATAAAGTCCCTATGTGGAGACAAGAATTGCCAGTTCAGCAAACAGCTAACAATTGTTAAGTACCTGCTCATCACTGGGTGTAATGCTCCTCAAGAAGTGTTCACCCTATTGGTGGCATCCAGCACGTACAGAGGTGAATGACTCAAACATCATTTGAAGAGGGAGTAGGCACTGACTGGGAAGTTCCAGGAGGGTTTTCCATAGGAAACTGCTACACTTGAGTTGAGCCTTCTGTCCAAGAGCCTGGGGGAAGGAAAGCAGACACTCTAAGTCTGGAGACCTATTGAAGAGCTCTTTTAGGCTGAGGATATCCTATTTTATCTTTTGTGTGTGGGGGGGTGGGTGGGTAATGGGGGTTAAGTGACTTGCCCAGAGTCACACAGCTAGTAAATGTCAAAGTGTCTGAAGCTGGATTTTAACTCAGGTCCTCCTGAATCCAGGACCAGTGCTTTATCCACTGTGCCACCTAGCTGCCCCCTATTTTGTTTTAATAGTAATAAGGAGCCACTAAAGATTCTGAGTCAGGGAGTGACCTGGTCAGAGTTGTGCTTTGGAAGAGTCTTTTGGCAGCTGGGTGGAGGACGGATAGAACCAAAGCGGTAGGACAGTTAAGGAGATGTTCTGATAGTCCAGATGAGAGGTGATGAGGACCTAAATTGGGGGGGGGTACCTCAGCAAAGGATAGCTATAATGGAGGCAGAATGGATAGAACTTGGTAACTGATTGGATATGGAAGGAGTGGGGTGAGGGAGAAGGCAGAGTAGAGGATTGAAACCAATTTGATTCCACAAATATTGATTAAATACCCTCCATGGGATGGGGTCTGGAACTACAAAGACAACCAGTAGAACACATCCTACTCTAAAGGAGGTTCTGTTCATCCTCATAGGAAGAAATAGCACAGATAAGTAAATAGGAAACATTTCCAAGTAATACGACATGATTCCAGGTGTAAAAAGGAGGGGGAGGGGGATCCGAAAAGGTCTCCAGTCTAAAGGAGCCCCTGCTCTGGGCTTGATTCTCCCAGGTGGGGAGGAGGGGAGCATGCAGTCCAAATACTTAGGACAACATGCAAAGCTTCGGAAGCTAAGGTGGGATGTGGCTCTGGAAGCCAGTCTGATTGGGATGGAAAGCACACTCGGGGAAAGAACATGGAATCAGACTGGAGAAGGGAGCTAGAAGCCAGACTGTGGGGAAGCTTTATAAACAGCGCGCCAAGCATTTTCATTTGGGCCCAGAGGTAGTGCTGCGCCATCGATGTTTTTGAGGAAGACGATGATATGATTGGAACATCGTCTGGATGACTCAGAGGTTATGAACCTAGGGGAACTAGATGACAGTGGTCTCAGCAGAACTAAGTAGAGAAGTTAGGAGAGGGGGTTCGCTTGGCAGGGAAGAGGGAGAGGGAACAGGAATTTTGCTGCTGCTGCTGTTGTTGTTGTAGTTGAGACATTTCATTCATGTTCAACTCTTTGTGCAGAGATCCTGGAGTGGTTTGCCATTCCCTCCTCTGGCTCATTTTACTGAAGAGAAAACTGAGGCAAACAAGGCGAAGTGACTTCCCAAGGATACACAGCTAGCAGCATTTGATCTCAAGAAGAATCTTGCTGATTCCAGGCCTGACACTCTATCCACTGCACCCCCTACATGCCCCCTTCAAAGGAAAGGAGGTAGAAAAAGGTGGCTCATTCACACCTGCTCCCTCCTCCCTACACACACACACACACACACACACACACACACACACACACACACACACACACACACACACACCTTCTATCCCAGGGTTCAGCACAAGGAGTAAAACTTCTTGTCCAGCCCATGAGATAACAAAGATTTGTTGAATGGATATACACAACAACTTAATCCAATGTTTTCCTTTAGCAGAGGGGGAAATGGAGGACCATGGAGGAAGAGTTTGGGGCTCACGTCACCAAGGAGGTAGGTGACAGAGGCAGGACAAGAATCTGGGTCTTCCCACTGCCAGGGTTGCTTTTTTTCCACCAGACTCCCCTGCCTCTCTATTTTCTTCATTCTCTCCTGGGATCCCCAGCAAAAGCAATCACTTTCATTATCTGATACCCGCATAGTTTGATGTATTTGATTGGTCTGCCTTTCCTCTGAACTCCCAGCTGCCAGATGTGGGCTCGGGGAAGGATGGAGATCAGCAGCCCCCTGGGGAACATTCTGTTTCTCTGGAGAGCCGGAAAAGGTCTGGATGGAAATCAAGAGAGTTCAGGGAGCATGGGGTGAGTCACGGGTCCTTGAAACTACTCAAGAACCCAGCTTCACCACCTTTCGACTTTCTCTGAACCCTACCCCTCTTGGTTGGAAGATGGGAATTAATTCATCTCGACCCTTGTGAGGAGATATGTAACCTGGGCCAATGGTTCCAGATGCCTTTTTTATTACCACATCATAAAGCAATATTAAATGATTTCTCAAACCACAGCCAGAACATCTGTTATTGAACATTAGAAATGTGGTTTATCCCCAAATAAGCAAGCTGGCGCACAGCCCTGGCTAAAGTCATTCTTCACCTATGGGGGGAGAAGCTGTGGACATTTCTGTTTTTCAAGTCGTTTCGCCCTCAAATGGTCTGTAAGGAGATACGGATATTTAGACATGTGTGATCCTGGGCAATGGCTACATTTTCTCTTTCTTCTTGAGGGCTGGGGTCCAAGGTGGGGGTGTAGCTGGTAACCAAGGTCTAGGAATTGTTCCTGCTATCCAATCCACTGAAACCCCTTTCCCCACAGGCTGCTTTGGGGTGTGCTGGCTGAGAGCCGGGAAGCCGAGTAAACATGCCCAGGTTAGACGCCCAGCCCTGTCCCCTATTGGTCATGTGACCTTACCCAAGACACCTATTTCTCTTGGACTTGGTTTCTGCCTCTGTAAAATGAGAAGGTTTGACTATAGTCTCTAAGGTCCTTCTCAGGTCTAACATTTAATGAGTCTACATTTTTGTTTTGAGCTAAGACATTTTGTAAGGGTGGTGGTCATGAGGTTGGTCAATCAATCAATAAATGTATCACCCCAATAAATGTAGGGGATAGGATGCTATGCCATAACAGTTTGCCCAAGGTCAAGGGTTAACATGTCTCCATTAATTGATCAAACACTTTAAGGACAAAATGTTCTTGATGAATTTAAATGTCTTGGAAAGTTATTACAGTGACATTGAACAGCAAGTATATTTAGATCAATTGAGGATATGTGGCTATATCCTAAAAGTCTTCTATAAAAGAGTGACCCATTGTTATAAGCACCTGCCAGCTGAGTGGTAGAAGATTCCAGCCACCCCTCCTCCCCCTAAAAGGAATCTCTCAAGAGAAGGGGAAAGGAAGAGCAGCTCAGTCTTCTCCCCGTGGTGCCCCAGCTGTGAACTCTAAGAGACCAAAGGACTTGGACTTTTCATTGGTGTCTTTGTAGTGTCTCCAAGACAGCAGAGTCCAATGGCAATGTCTGAAAGGGAGCCAAGGACAGGATGAGCAAGAGAAGGAAGCCAGACTGTGGATGCCCCCCAGTCTATGGGAAACATCTTGGGGTCTCCAACAAGGGACTAGCCATGACACTCCCTTTGTCACGTGTACCCTCACTGCAGCAAGGCAGACATTTGATATTAAGGTAGATGTGTGACAGTTGGCCCTCTGGGGAAAAAAATGTAATCAAAACACATTTAAGGAGGCACCTAGATAGCGCAGTGGATAAAGCACTGGCGCTGGATTCAGGAGGACCTGAGTTCAAATCCGGCCTCAGAAACTTGACACTTACTAGCTGTGTGACCCTGGGCAAGTCACTTAACACTCATTGCCCTACAAAAACAAAAACAACAACAAAAAACAAAAAACAAACAAATTAAAAAAAACACACACACTTTTACATTTTATCTGCATTAATATATTCTCCATTACTTTCTTGAGTCTAAGATGATCAGCAACAACAAAAGTAAATCAAGCCTGGACACTGCTCTCCTTGTGTGCTACTTACACACAACACTCCAGCTCCCATCCCCCTGCCTTTGTGTCCCCCAATCCCTGAATGTCCTTCTTCCTCCTGTCTGCCTCTGGCTACCCTGCCATCCTCCACCACTTGGCTAAAACCCCACCCTCTGCAGGGTTCTTGTTCCTTGCTACTAATGCTTTTCCCTTTGAAATTGCTTTCCCTCCACTCAAATGAGATGATAAATGTAAAGTGTTAGCACTTTACCTGGCACACAGTCAGTACTTAATAAGTGCTTGTTCTCTTCCCCTCCCCCCACTCGGTATGGATTACCTTGATTAGAATGTGAGCTCTTTGGCTGAGGGCTTTTGTCATTGTATTCCCAGCCATTAGTGGCTGTGTCCAGCACACAGTAGGCACTTAATGAATACTTTTAGGCTGCCTTCTTTCTTTTTCAATCTTACTGAAATGCTTTGCTTGATCTCATCATCCTAGGGATTATTTTTTTGTTACTAGAAGAATTTGGAAGCCTTATAATTCTATATGAAAAGCAGTGGGACAGAAAACTGACCTTGGAACCAGGAATACCTGAGTTCCATCCAATCTCTGCCACATAGAGGCTGAGTGATTCTGGGTTCAAGATGGCTCCAGGAAATCTAGTTCAAGATGTCAAGTAAGCAGTTGGAGATGCAAGCCTGGAGAGCAGCAGAATTTAGGCCTAGGAAGGTACATTTGAGATGCATTGGCACAGAGGTGATCATTGAATACATGGAAGCTGATGACATCACCAAGTGAAATGATAGGAAAAGAGAAGAGAAGAAGGCCCAGGAAAGAGCTTTGAAGGACACCCATAGTTTATGGATGTGATCTGGAGGAAGATCCAGCCAAGGACACTGAGGAAAAGCAATCAGACAGATTAGAGGAGAACTAGGATAGAGTAATCTTCCAAAAACTCAGAGAAAAGAGAGTATCAAGGAAAAGAAGGTAATCAGTAGTATCTGGGGCTTCAAAGGTCAGGGAGAATGAGAATTGAGGAAAGGCAACCAGAGTTGGAGTTGGTAACTAGAAGATCATTAGTAACATTGGAGAGAGGATTTTGGTGGAATGATAAGGTCAGAAGTCAGGCCAAAGAGACTTAAAAGAATGAGAAGAAAGGAAGTAGAGACATGTTTTGTAGAATTCCTTCTTAAGTTTAATTACAAAAGGGTGGAAAGACATGAAAAGATAACTAAAGGGGGTGGATGGATGCATCAAGTGAGGGTTTTTTGAGCATGGGGGAGACATGGGAATATTTGTGGCAGTAGGAAGGCAGACAGTAGACAGAGACATTGAATATATGTGAGAGAATGGGGATGATGGAGGGGACAATTTACTGGAGGAGACAGGATGGAATGGGATCATTCATGCATGTAGAAGGGTCAGCCTTGGCAAGCAGAAGGACCACATTTTCATTTGAGACAAGTGTGAAAGAGGAGACATTTAAAGAAGGCATGAAGAAATGCCATGAAAAAGAGAGAAGAGGGAGCTCCAAATGGCTTTGATTTTTTCCTGTAAAAAAATGAGTCAAGGTTTTCAGCCAAAAGGAGAGGGAGAGGGGAGCCATGGGAAATTTAAGGAGAAATGAAACCATTTGGAAGTTTCCTGAGGGGAGTAAGACAATGAGTTAATTAGGGAGGCCAATTAATGAATTGATTAATTTATTTTTCCCCCTAAAAGAGAAATTTGAATCAGTCAGCAACAATACATTGAGCATTTATTAGGTTCTAGGCACTGTGCTAATATACAAAGAAAAGCAAAAGCATGGTCCTTGCCCTCAGGGACCTTACAGTCTAATGTGTGAGACAAGATGTAGAGAAATAGATACATATACTGTATCTACATATAAAATAGTTACAATCTAGATGGGAGCTGGGAAACAAGAACCCCTGCTCTCAAGAACTTTGTATTCTACTGGACAATACCATCCTCTTCCACATCACCTTTATTGTACCTCTGGGTTTACTTGGTTTCTGGGATGGTTGGGAAAGTCAGGTGTGCTAAATTCCTCCTCTGTTGGCATTGGTTACGTCATGACTACATTTTGAGAGCTGGACTAGATGCTTTCTGAGGTCCCTCCCAGCTCTGACATGCCATAGCTCTATCATGCATGATGCTTGCCTCATTTTGTCTCCTGCATACAGTAGGCACTCAATATGTGCTTGTTTGGGTGGTGATGGGGAGAGGGAGGGAGATAGAAACCAAAAATACTTTCTCTTCTCGTTCTCCAGCCTCCTTCCTTAGTACTTTTTGCTTTGTCAGTGACAAAAGTCTATTGATTCTGTAGAGCGGGGAGGAATCTTGGAGGCTTCTCAGTGTAGTTCTGTCATTTTACAGATGAGGAAATTGAGGCCCAGGGAAGGAAAATGACTTGCCCAGGGTCACACAGAATGTCAGCTCCTTGAGAGAACAGACTGTTTCACTTTTGTCTGTATCTCCAGAACCCAAGGCAGCACCTGAAACAAAGTAGGCATTTAATTAGTACTTGTTCACTGATTGACTGACTGATGTATCTGGCCCCCAACCCTGAGGCTGGCTGCCCAGATGGAAAAGTAATTCAGATTCAAAGGAGCTGGCAAATAAACGATTCTCCTCTCTCAGACACTGATGGTCTGCACTGATATGGTTGTTGGATTTTTTTTCAAGTTTTATTGATGTTTTATTTTTATATTACAAACACTTACAGATTCCTCCCCCTTTCTGAGAAGGCTCTTAAAACAAAGCACTGATCTTCACCGTCAGACACACCCTGAAAGAAAAACCAGCAACAAGGGACATGTGGCTGCCTTCTGGAAGGAAAGATCCTGGGTAGGTGGTATTGAACATCTCATGGACTCCTTGCAGTAGTCAATAAACATTCATTAAGCACCTACTGTGTGCCAGATGCTATGCTAAAGGCTAAGGGTACCAATAAGAAAAAGAGAGGCAGCCCCTCCCCTCAAGAAGCTCCCAGTCTAATGGGGAGAAACTACATAAAAGGAAACTGAAAACGGGGGTTGTGGTGGGGGGGGTCTACAGCAACTGTCTAGTCTAGGGGCCACTGATGGAAGTGGGGCTGGGGCTGGGGAGAGGAGGAAGGCAGCGAAGGAGGGGCTGAATATTGATGCTGACTCAGTGTCCCTGAGGAGGAAGTGATGAACTTATCTTGGGGGAAGCAGATGTTTGGGAAGCAAAACTAAGCAGAACCAGGGAAAGGGAAAGGGAAAGGACCAGGAATGGGCACAGAGACAGTTGGGGACAAGGATAGAGATAGGTCAGGGATAGACAGACCAGGGCAGAGACAGGGATAGGGAAAGAGACAGAAACAGAGATGGGGACAAGGACAGGAACAGAGAAAGGACAAAGACAGGTATAGGGACAGAGACAGAGACAGAGATAGAACAGAGACAGAGATGGTGACAAAGACAAGGGTAGGACCAAGGACAGGGATAGGGACAGAGACAAAGACAGAGATGGGGACAAGGATAAGGGTAGGGACAAGGACAGAGATAGGTCAAGAATAGAGAGATAAGGGCAGAGACAGGAATAGGGACAGAGACAGACAAGGACAGGGACAAGGACAAAGACAGGGACAGAGACAGAGATAGAATAGAGACAGAGATGGTGGCAAAGACAAGGGTAGGACCAAGGACAGGGATAGGGACAGAGACAAAGACAAAGATGGGAACAAAGATAAGGGTAGGGACAAGGCCAGAGACAGGGACAGGGGTAGGGACAAGGACAAGGATAGAAGCAGGGGCAGAGATAGAGACAGAGATAGAACAGAGACAGAGATTCTGACAAAGACAAGGGTAGGACCAAGGACAGGGATAGGGACAGGGACAGGAGCGGGGATGAGGACATGAACCTGGTCTTCCTCTGTCCAGGTGCAGCACGCTGCATGGCAATAAATAACTCCATTGAGACAGAGAACCCAGGTTCAAATCCTCCTTCTGACACTCCCTGTGTAAGTTTAGTGAAGCCATTGAACTTCCCTAGGCCTCAGTTTCCTCACCTGTCAAAAGAGGGATTTGGCCTCAGGTGGACTTCAGGGTACTTTTTAGCTCTAGGTCTGTGGCCCATTAGCCTTAGCAATAGTGAGAACTGTCCACCAGAGAGGTACTAGCAAAGCTCTTTGATGGAACCACAGAGGGAGAGAATGATGACAGGTAAAGGGCTCTGGCCTCTGAGCCGAGGGGCCAGGGTTCAAATCCTACCTTTGCTACTAATTGTCTGGGTGACCTTGGATCAGCCCTTTCTACCTGAGCTTCCATGCTCTCTGCAAAACATGGTGCCTTCTCTCAGACCCCCATCAGTCAGTGTCTGAGAGTGACATAGCCCATCCTGTGTGTCTTCCCTCTGAGGCATAAGACTGAAATTGTAGGGGCCTAATAAATGCTTATTGATAGGTAGCATTTATAAAGCACTTTACTATTTGCAAATAACTTTCCAAATAATATCTCATTTTATCCTCACAACCCTAGGAGGGAGATGCTGTGATTGTCCTCATTTTACAGATAAGTAAATTGAGGCAGACGGAGGCAAAGTGGACCAGTCCAAGGTCACAAAGCTAGTAAATATGGGAAGCCTGATTTGAACCCAGATCTTCCTTACTCCAGATGTAATCATTAGACCACCTGGCAGCACTTAGGGCACTGACTGTCTGCTTATTGACTTACCGATAAAATGTCAGATCTTATTTGAACTGAGGGTCAGAGGAAGGGACTCACCCATGTTCGCACAGTAAGGAAAGGTTTATTAGATTGATTTGGGGTCAATCTAATTGAATTAAGTAGTTGAACCCAGAAACTGAGCATTCAGAGCCTTGCTCTGCCTCTCACTTGCACAGCCCTGGGTGGGTCCTCCACTTTCATTGGGCCTCAATTGTCCCATCTGTAGAATGGCTGCATTGAACTGGACAACCTCTCAGGTCCCTCCCAGGTCTGCTTCCCTAAATTCCCTGCTGGGTTCTTCTCCTCCAAATTCAGTCTTTCCATCCCAGCGGCTGAGGGTTCATCCCCAGAAGGGTAGGGCTTCAGGCGATTAGTTCTTTCAGCTGATGCAGTCCATAACACAGATAACAATGCCCACCAGCCCCCAGGTTTGGAATGGGAGTCCAGCGGGATGGGAGGGGACAGAGGACATCCCATGACATAGAGGCTAAAAAAGGGTCAGAGAACTATGAGTCAGCACACTGTGTCATGGACTGTCAGCCCACAGAAATTAATTTAGCTGTTGTGTCTTTGGATACATCTGATGGGTCACATCTGCTGTGTGCTGGCCCATATCCCAGTGGCCAGCAGCTGACATGAAGCATCACCATTTCTTACCTCAGGGAAGACCCTGAGAGACCAATTATTGATTGATGGGTATATGGGCGTCCCAGGGGCCACAAACAAAGTTATGGGAGACATGAAGATGTGGCTGTGTGTGTGTGAGTGTGAGTGTGTGAGTCTGTGTCTGTGTGTGAGAGTGTGAGTGTGTATCTGTATGTATGTATGTGAGTGTATATGAGTATGTGCGTGCCTGTGTGAGTATGAGTTTATGTCTGTGTGTACCTAAGATTGTATATGAGTGTGAAGAGTGCATATGAGTGTGTGTCTGTGTGAGTGTGAGTGTGAGTCTGTGCCAGTACATGTGTGAGAGTATGAGTGTGTCTGTGTGTACATGTGTGAGTATGTGAGTGTATGTCTGTGTGTGTTTCTGTGTATGTGATGTGTATGGTGTGTGTCTATGTATGTGTCTGTGTGTGTTTGTCTGTGTGTGTGCACATGTGATGGCATCTCTCTGCTTCTCACCTTGTCTATGGGTTCCCTAAAGATAGGGTTTGTGTCCAAGGAAGCTCTGTCTCCCCCATTGCCTAGCTCAGAGCCCCAGGCCCAGGGGGGATGCTATAGTACCTAGTGGATCACTTGTTATGTTAACCTGTAAATTAAGGAAACAATCAATATAGGAGAAAATAAGGTCTTTAATGGGGCAGAGGAACTATAGCTCATGGTATCCCAAAGCAAGAAGCTACGAATACCCAAAGATGGGAACTGAGGACAGGGTTTTTATAGGGTAACAGAACTAGGAAACCAAAAGATTGCTCTGGAGTCACTTACAGAAACTACTAACTACTTAATGTAAATGAACCTTTAACAAAAGAAACTAGAGAACTGCTCCTGAATTAAGTATAGATGCGACTTAACTCTAATTAGAAACTACTTAATGTAGGTGGATCCTTTTACACAATAACATAAAGTCCAGGAGTAAGGTCAGGGATCATTTTGCTTGGGGGGAAGGTCCATAAGTTGATCAAGAGTCTGGAATTGACAAAGACTGGTCAGACCCAGGCAATTCATTGGCCTGGGAAGAGGGACTAGCTGGGGATCAGTCAGTTCTCAGTAAATTTGTAGTTATCAGTTATCAGCTGGGTGACAACAGAGGTCTTCTATCTCCTTGGACTGGATAGTGGCCAGTGACCAGACTAACCCCTTCCTTAGACACCCTTGGCAAGAACAGGTTATTAAAGCCGTAAACTGTGAATTCATGAATAATTGATGTGGGTCCCAATACATCTTCGTCTGAGCTGAAGGATGTTATTTTGGGGAACGGACTCTAGTCCTACGGGATTTGCAGTTGAGAGTAAGATAAATGCCTTCCTTGCTCTTGTTCACCATCACTCAGAAGAGAGCGGGGTGCCAATCAGATAGGGATGTGCTTATGCCTTCTCCCCTCCATTCCCCCCTCTCTTCTCCTGGGGCCTGACTTCTTCCTTCCCATAAACTGTTAGTTTCAAATGTCTCATTTTCAATATTGGAGTGGTCAAGATCAGCCTTTTATCCTCATTGAATAAGATAACTTGGGTTCCCCAAACTTCTGGAACCTCCCAGGAATAGGGGGCTGGATGCAGAGTCGGGGAGGGGAAGGTTGGAGTCATGTTGTACTCATACTCTCCAACTAGGAAGCAGCCTGTCTTTAAAACCCTCTGCCGCAGAGCTGAAAAGACCAAGAACTATCTTCAACTCAAGCATCCTCCAAGCCGGCATGCGCTCCAAGGAAGTCGGTGACAGAAAGATCCCGTTGATATAAAACATTCTTAGAACCACTTTGACACTGGAAAAAGTGGGTGTCCACGACTTGGGGGATGCCTGAACAAACCGTGGCCTATGAGCATCCTGGAATGTTACTATTGTGCCACAAAATGACAAAGAAGAAGGTTTCAGACAAACATGGGAAGAATTGTATGAACTGATGCCAGGCTGAGTAAGCGAAAGCAGAAGTACAATGTATGCAGTGACCGCAAAGAGGCAAATGAGAACAATATTAAGAGATATCAAGGGTCTCATCCAATGGGATAATATCCTTGTTCTCCTCCTCTCCCCCTCTCAATATAATTCCTGGGAGATATTTCTTTTGATCACTGAAACCTCACAAAATTTCTTGGGCTTTGAGGGCTAGATTTTTTTTTCTTCCTCATTTATTCTGTCATTTAAAAAACAAAAACAAAACAGAACTGGGACAATTAACTCTTGGATCCATGTTGTTTCATTTATGATTTCTTGAAATATCAGGCATTGATAAAGCCCATTGGGATTCGAATAGAGATACTTGACCATGCCCTAAAATCAAATCACTCTGGCTAATAATCAGCCCCAGCCCAAGTCTCTCTTGGTCATTGTTTGGGTTTTGATGGCTCAGATCCAGTGTAAATAGCACTTGTTTCTGTTCAGGTCAGAAACCCTGAGAGTCTCCCCCTCCTAGATTGATTGATTGATTGTTGTTGTTGTTGTTGTTTTGAGAAGGCAAACTAGACCATTTTTTGCCTCTTTTCTTACCTAGCCTTAATCACCAAATGGGCATTGCCTCAGACAAACTGAGGCAGACCTGGGAAAGAGCTTAGCGTAAAAAGGCCAAAGTTTCCCACTGCATCTGGGGCCATCTCCAGTCGTCCTAACCTATGCCTTGACATCGGACCCAGATGGCTCTGGAGGAGAGGGTGAGCTTTGTGACTTTGCACAGCCCTGTCTCACTTCAATCCACTTCATTGCAAACCATGACATGACCTCCTGATGTCACAGTTTTCTTCAAGAACGGAGGACAAACAACAACAATCTGGTGGATAGAGGATAAAACACAATTCCCTCCTCTTAGTACAGAGGCAGGGGCTGCGAGTTCAGAACACAATGTGTTCTGTCTATCAGTTTCAGTGCCACTTGTTTTTGATGACTAAATTCCTTTGTTACCAGGGTGGTAACAGATGGGGCCCATCTAAAGAACTGACTGGGACTCTAGAAAACAAGTAAACAAAGGTATGGGGACTGAATAGTCTGAAGCTCCTTTTCTTGATTGAGCAGGTCAGCAACAATGTATAGGAGATGCTTTCATTTATAGGATCATAGGCTCAGAGCCAGATAGATCTTTTCTGACCAACAAGTCTAGCTACCCCATTTTACAGCTGAGGAAACTGAGGCCGTGATAAATTAGGCGACTTGCCCAGAGTCACACAGGTAGCTTGCTTTTTTCATTGGTGCCCTGGGAGGGAGGGAGAACAAAAGAACAGCCCCCCTTTCTAGAACACATCAAGGTTTACCAAACACTTCCCTTACCACTTCATTGACTTGGGAGTTTGTCATTTAATGATTACTATTCCCATTTTAGGGATGAGGAAACCGAGACTTAGCATAGTATAGAAACACTATCACTCTGTCAGCATTTAGGAAACTGGTTCTAATTTCTGTTCTGGAATTAATTTGTTTTATGACCTTGGACAAGTCTGTGTCCTCATAAGTCAAATGACGTGGTTGGATCTCTGAGATGCTTCTCAGCCTTGACATGCCTTTCCCTCTGTTCTAAGAGAACAGAAGGTCCCTCTCAACTCTAATGCACCATGTCCTAATGTCCCTCCCATCTATGACATTCTACACTCTGTCATCTAAGGTCCTCTGAACTCATATTCTGACATTCTGTTGTGTGCCCAAGTTCACAAAGTTAAATGATAGGGTCTGGATTAAATTCAAATTCTAAGGATGTATGACTTGTTCATTCAAAAAAACAAAACAAAACAAAACAAAAAAACATCAAGTATCACATCGTGTAGTGAGTTCTGCTGAGTGCTAGTAGAGATACAAAGTTCAGAAAGGATAGGCATCTGCCTTCAGGCAGATTCTAGTCTAATAGCAGCTTAAGACTAGATCACTCTACTGTCCAATATTATGGAACATGTGCATTATAGCACAGACAGCAAAGAAAACACAGAAAAAGTCTGAGGGATGAAATTGAGATTGAGCACACTAGGTCCAGGACTCTGCCCACTGCACCACAATGCCCCCAAGCATGTGCTCTGTCACCAGATCCATCACCAGTAACCAAGATGATTGAGCAGCCCTGGGAGCCCATGTCAGTGGTCCCCGATTTCCTCAACTTAGAAGAGTTCAATATTATCATCACTTTTTTCTTGGCCCAAACATGAAAGTCATTACACTATTCATCTCAGCAGATTAAAAAATTCTTGAATCTAAAAAGCTCCCGGGAACTGAGATCTTTGAAAATGGATGTGCATCATTTATCAATCTCTACTGCAGCTACAAATGTTTAGAACACAGTTCAACATTGACATGGGGCCCTGGTTATTTATTCTGTCCTCTGAAGAACTGCTCCTTCTGTGGAGTCAGGCCAAATATTTCATTAGCACTAAATAATCATGACGACCGGCCAGGCCTGATGCCTGTGTGGGTTCACCAACCTCACACATTCACCACATATTGGGAACCACCATTCTGGGTACAGCAGATAAGCCCAGGATAGGCATGAATGGAAGTTCCAAAAGCAGACCTCAAAGGATGGGGCTTCTGCAGGTTCTCTCTCTCTCTCTCTCTCTCTCTCTCTCTCTCTCTCTCTCTCTCCCTCCCTCCTTTGTGGTATACAGAAATGTATTGTAAGATACCACTAGCATATTCACCAAAGAAGGGTGTAAATGAAGAGCCAATGAAGAATGGTTCTACTGAGAGAAATCACTGGGCAGGGCATCCTCCCACCATATGTCAGCAAAGCTGAATGGATTTGGGAGCCCAGAGGAGAGACCCAGTCCCTGCTGTTCCAGGGTAGTTCCCTGAAAGATCTAAGGCAAAGGACACACGTCAGAGCCCTACAGCCGAATAGCTGCAAACATGGGCTCCAATTCTGGCCAGACATCCCCTGACCATGGAAGTGGAATAGATAGCACTGGGAAACTGATAGGACATGGAAACCAATGGAGAGTGAGGGGCTGAGCATGAGACTAAGGTTGTGACCTGGGTGACTGGATAAATGGGGGCACTAGACACACATAGAGATAGACAGAGAGAGATGGATAGATAGATAGAAAGGTAGATAGAAAGAAAGGTAGATAGATGGATAGGTATATTACCTGCATAGAGAATATGATTGAATGCCTGGGAGTTGATCCCTAAAAGATTAATAATATTCTAAGAGAGATAAGATAGAGGGAGGAGAGAAGAAGAACAAGGAATAGAGACCTAGGGAATACTCCTCCCTAGCAGTCAGGATATGGATAAGGCTGCAGCAAAGGGGACTGAGAAAGAGCAGGCGAGAACAAGGTCACAGAAATGCATTGAGAAGATGGTATCAAGGAGTAAGGATTTCCAAGGAGTAGAGAGAGGTCAAGATGGCTGAAGGCTGAAAAAAGACCATGTGATTTTGAATGTAAGAGATCAGGGTTCTACTGCCTCCTGTGATATCACCCTGAGAATCCCCTCCATATGAG
The DNA here is from genome assembly GCF_019393635.1 of Dromiciops gliroides. Lineage (NCBI taxonomy): Eukaryota > Metazoa > Chordata > Mammalia > Microbiotheria > Microbiotheriidae > Dromiciops > Dromiciops gliroides. The sequence goes on from NC_057862.1 coordinate 696,639,028, forward strand.
CTCAGAATTGATGCCCACTTCCAACTCCTTGTAAGCTCCCTGAGGGCAGTGACTGGTTTTTGCTACTTTGTATCCCCAGCACTCAGCCATGTGACCGGCACATAGTAGGTCCTTAATAAATGTTATTGCTTTGCACATACCTGGATGGAAAGACCTTCACACTGGCTAGACAACTGGTACTCTAAACTCAATGGAATTTTCTGGTCATTGACAGTCAGGGGAGGTACCAGAAAGCTGGGTGTCCTCACCTACTTCCAATGTGATTGAACTCTCATACCACCCCAATAACTGCAGCTTCGAACTATGTCTCCAGCAGGCTCCTGAGATGAGACTACATAAATGGGGCTGAGCAGCACCCTGGCACCCAATACTGAATTCATGTGGAAGGGATTCCCAGGTGGGCTTGCTAGCAGAGTGATAATGTCTCAAGGGGCTGGAAAACATGCATGAAGGAAAGGAGGAGGAAGGATTGACCTGGGGCTGCATCTGGGCAGGGCTGGCCAGAGTCTGGGGATAAGGGCTGCTGGGAAGCAATGGTCTGGACATCCCTGGATTCTTGGTGGGAATTGGGGCAAAAGGACAGCAAAGAAAGGATCATCAGGTAAAATCAGGGGAAGTCTGAGCTGGCAGGGGCAGGGGGTCCTTAGAACAGAGAACCCAGAATGTCAGAGATGGGACAGACCATATGACATAAGGATAAAGAATATCAAAGTTGGGGGTGGCTAGGTGGTGTAGTGGATAAAGCACTGGCCCTGGATTCAGGAGGACCTGACTTCAAATCTGGCCTCAGACATTTGACACTTACTAGCTGGGTGACCCTAGGCAAGTCACTTAGCCCCCATTGCCCAGCAAACAAAAGAATGTCAAAGTTGGGAGATATCATAAAGATCTCATCCAACTTTCTCTTTAACAGAAAGGGAGACTGAGTCAGATGTATCAGATCAGTCATGGGCAGATCCAGGATTGAAGTCAAATCCTCTGACTCCAAGACTTCCCACTCTGCCACATCTGCCTATTTATAGCATTATTAGCCCCATTTTACAGATGAGGAGACTGAGACCCTCAGAGCTTAAATAACTTGCTCATAGTTCCAGAGTGAACATCTCAGGCAGTTCTTGACCACAGTGAGTGTCCACGGCTTTGTGGCACAGCCTCATCCTGCATTGGGACTTGGAGTCAAAAGGCTTGGGGAGTGGTTTCAGTCTTATTACCCCCACCTGTGTCCTCTGGGCCAGATCCCTTCTTCTCTTTGGGCATCATTTCCTCATCCATGCAATGAGGGGATGGGAAGTTCTCCAAGCCCCGGGGCACAAATGGAAATCCAGGGGCATCTTAGGTTTCCCTTTGGATGCCAAAGAGACAAAGCTCTGGAAAAACACAGGGACACGCTCTGCCTTTCCAAAAGGGGCCACTGTTCTGGAAGAGGAACTTTCCAGGCTAATTTACAGACTGTGGGGAGAAAATGATGGTGGAAGATAAGCATCAGCCCTGTGGTCCAGAGAGGAAAACATGAGCTCCAGGCAGGCAATGTTCCCTTATTCAGAGAACCCCAGGAGGCTTCTTGTGCCAGAGGAGGACTCAGAGATATCTGTCCTTAACCAAGGGGAGATGCGCCCCCACCTTCCCAGGAATGACAGCCTCCTTTGAATATGTAGCTCTTTATAATATGAAAGTTGTTTGCAATTCACAATGGGCATCACCAGGTAGAAGGTGCTTTACAGTTTGCAGAGTCTGTGCCTTATCCAATTGGATCCTCACAAAATCCCTGGGAAGTCCACAGGGCAAGAATTGTGATGTCTATTTTATAGGCTGGGAGACTGAGGCCCAGAGACACATAGGATCCTGGAGGGATGTAGCTCATCTCCCTTTTCTATCTTTATCTCCAACAATATCACCAAGCATCTCCCACTGTGCGCAGCAAGCCCTCCACAGCCTGCCTGCCTCTAGCCAACCTTCTAGCCTCACACATGGCTCCCCTTCACACACTTCATGATCCAACTAAATCAGCCATCTTGCTGTCCACAACTCATAACGCTCTGCCAGCCATCCTGAGCCCTTGTGTTGGTGCTGCCCGAGTCTGTAATTCACCCCTTCCTCCCTGCCTCCCCTTAGAAGGCCTAGTCCCCTTAGCTCAGCATCCCACGGAAAGACTTTCTCCTAGCAGCCCCTGTCCCCACCTAAATGGCCTCATGTTCACTTTGAATACAGTTTGCCAGTACTTCCAGGGGCACAGAGAGATAGAGAGACAGAGACAGAGACAGAGAGACAGAGAGAAAGAAAGAGACAGAGACAGAGAGACAGGGAGAGAGAAAGAGAGAGACAGAGAAAGAGAGACAGACAGACAGACAGAGACAGAGATAGAGAAAGAGAGACAGAGAGAGAAATAGAGGGACAGAGAAAGAGACAGGGAGAGAGAGAGACAGAGACAGAAAGAGAGACAAACAGAGGCAGAGAGAAAGACAGACAGACAGATGGAGACAGAGAGAAAGATAGAGAGACAGACAGAGACAGAGAGAAAGAAAGAGAGAGAAAGAGAGGGACAGAGAAAGAGACAGAGAGACAGAGAGAGACAGAGACAGAGGGAGAGGGAAAAAGAGAAAGTGTCTTGAAAACAATGAGAGGGGAGACGATCTAGAAGGGGAGGGTGGACAACATATGAAATGTCATAGAGAGGTCAAGGAGAATGAGGAATGAGGAAAAAGCCATTGGATTTGGCCATTAAAGGGTCATTGATAACTTGAGAAAGAAGAATTTCAGGTAAATGCTTCATTTGGCAGAGAAGAGCAAGTGGAGGCTTCCATATGGAAGGCTTCCAGGTGAATTGAGGAGGGCGATTTAAGGTCAGATTCCACCCCCAACAGATTCATAAATGTCTCTTCCCCATGTGCTGGGTAAAACATAATAATATTAATAATATACTATTCTCACACCTAGAGTATGCAATGGGAGACTACCTTGCCCTTGGACACTCCTCTAACACTACCCCAACCCCTAACTCTCTGGCATTAACTCTTCGTTCTTCTCAAACCTTAGTAGGACATATGCTTGGGAACCCGGGGCCAGGGGGAGCTGAACGGGGAAGTCTGGGAAGGGGGGGGGGTCACTCTAACCTGTGCTTGTTCTCTTCCTTTCCAATAAGTTATCGAAAGATGGAGCAGTCAGGGAGCCTGGCTTGTCCCTCTCCCCCATTTTCTCTTGACTATAAGGGAACTGAGAGTCCTCCTTGCTCTGTCAAGAATCATGATGTTCATATGGTCCTGTACTCAGCTGTGCCGAGCTGGGGCTGAGAAAGGTAACCCAGAGTCAACCTCCTTCAGGAACCACTGGGAGTATAGAGAAGTGAGCTCTTGTCATTGCATGGAAGTCCCTTTGGGGGAGTTTGGGTTGTCCATCACTGGATTCCTCATTTTCAGCATAATTTATGCGCATGTGAGGACATTAGCTGTTGATTTAGTAATTAAGTGATTGATGTTACATTTACTTTATTAAATATATTATCATTACACCATTATTCAATATATTCTCTTTCAAGAAAACTTAGGTCATTGGTTTGTGAGGCTGAGCTTTGTGTCTGTCTCAGAAGAAGCAAGAATTTCTCCTCCTACTAGAGAAGACCCCTTACCTTAGACTCTGGGGCCTGGAGTGAGAGTGGTAAGGTTCTGGCGGGGAGATAGGGAAGGGAAAGATGCAAGCAAATCCATGATTACTGGGATACATAAAGATTGAAGCATGTTTCTGAAAGGGTTAAGTCATGAAGGGTCCCCGCCTTGGGATCCATGCTTTTCAAGCTCTGGAGAAATAGGAAGGTATTCATCATCCAAGGGAGAGAGAGCCTCCTAACCTACAGTCCTGCTGTAGCAGCCCCCAATGAGATGCCAAGATCTTGGTTTTTCCTCCAGTTCTTTTTAGTAAGAAACCTGGGCTATCCCACACAACAGTCCCAGAGGGCCATGAGTTTTATATGAGGGTGGGATCTCAATCAGGTGACTCTTGATTGGCTTCCCACTTGGCATTGAGGCAGTGAGGTTGTCCAGTGGACAGAGTGCTTGACCTGGAGTCAGGAAGACCTGAGTTCAAATCCAGACTCAGTCACTTATTAGCTGTGTGACCTGCAGTCATTTATCTTCTATTTGCCTCAGTTTCCTTGACTGTGAATGGGGATAATAAGGGTACCTACTGCCCAGGGTAGTGGGTATCACATGAAATGATAGTTCTAAAGTACTTAGCACAATGTCTTGCAGATATTAGTCACTTCATAAATGCTTATTTCCATCCTTCCTTTCCACTTCTTATATGACAGGCAGGGCATGATATCAACAGATTTCAGTCAACATGATGGTTGAAGAGGTAGAAATTTTCAGCAAGGACAATTCCAAATATGAACGTTTTTAGGCAGGGGAAGGAGAGGATGCTAGTTTAATGGGTTTCTGGTACACACACGGAGTGCCTTAGGTAGAGATGCCTTTCTCTGAGGGAAACTTGGGAAAACTCAGCTAACTTTCTGGCTTCTCTCTGCCATCTTGGCTCTGCCTTCAGCCTTTTCTCCTTGACCACTTTCTTTTCACTGATGCTCTTGGTGGATCCTTTGGACTCCTTTGTGGGCAGTGTCCACCAAATGATGATGCTTTAATAAAAGAGGGATTGAACCCTCTGCAACAAGGCCACCATGTGGTCCACAATATAGGCCTGGCTTCTTTGTCAGCCTCATCCCTTTTTCTTTTCCACTTTAGCAAAGGGAGAACTGAGCCCAGCAGCCAGTACCTCTGCTTCTGGAGACATCATGAATGTCAGGGGAGTCATCCTCTGAGCTGCTACTGGGCTGGATACTGAAAGTCTCTCCTTCCTCCTTGAGGTATTAAAGCTGATCAGACACTGGGTTGCTGCTCTCCCTTTATCTAAACTGAAAGCACCAATACCAAGGCTTGCCAAGAACCAGGGCAGGGGCCACGGGGCAGCCTTGATGGAGAGAGCCCAAGCTCCTCCTCTTTCAGCATTGTCTTTTGCCAGATCTTGCCAATGAATGAGTCCCAAAGACCCACCAAGAGTGGGGGAGCTGAACAAAAAATGTCCAAAGAGAGTGCAGCAGTCAGGGAGCCACCAAAATGTTTTTTGAAAATGCCCCCAATTCTGGCTAAGTAGCCACCAATTGAAAAAGGCTTCCCTGGCCATGTCTTTGGTGGACTGGGGTCAGTTACAAAATGTCTACACCTCGTCCACATTTTTTCCAAGGTACTTCCATTTCATGTCATCAAGCTGCTCCATGACACAAGTTCCTCAACTTCTCCTCGTGGGAAGATGCTGTCCAATGGACTTCGCATCAGATGCTCATTACACAGAGGAAGAAGAGATGGTCTCTAGAGGAGGGAAAGCCAATAAGCACAAAAAGCAGGATCCACCCCCCTCAACCAGAGGGCTTCAAGATTTCTACAGCATGTTATGGCTAAGGCCTGCAAGAGCCCAACAGGTAGGGAGGAATACTAGATCGCCAGGTTAATTAATTAACAAGTATTTTTTATGTGACAGGTGCTGTGCTAGATGTTGGGGATAAAAAAGGGAGAGACTCCTGCCCTTTATTAGGCTTACATTTTACTGGACTCCATCACTGGGAGAAGGAAGTTGGGGTTTTCCGCTCTTTCAGCAGGACGCTCAATGTAAGGGCAGGTGGGATGGTATGCAAGTAGGTTCTTTTAATCTGGACTGAGGGAGACAGTAAGGATGGGAAGATACCGTAGAGGCATAATGATGAGCATAAATTTGTTGGATGAGAAAAAAGCAAAAAAGGAAATTGTCTCTGATGTTTCAACGCATCTTATATTGGGTTTTTGGGTTGTTTTCTCACTTACTAGCCTTGTGAGGTAGGCAAGTCATTTTCTCCCTTTGAGTCTTGGTGTCTTCATCTGCAACAGGAGATTAACAAGGCTTGCTCTGCATGATTCATGGGGTTGTGAGAAAAGTACATTCTACACCTTAAAATGTGAATTATTATTGTTCTACAGAGGATGCTTAAGGTCAGCCAAGCCTGTGAGAAAAGCCAGACTGTTGCCAAGAAATCTCAAATGCTTGATGGTTCGTTCAGCAGACAGACTGTATTCATTGAACCTCAGCTGCAATCACACTGCCTGGACAGGCTGATCCCTCTCTAGCCCCTTTGGGCTGCTACTGCTCTTGGGAGGAGTGTGGCATTTTGGGAGAAAGCCTGGGCTTCGATTCAGGTGACTCAGCTTTGGATAAACCAGGTCCTTTGCCAGGGCACGTCATGACTCCAAGTCTCAGTTTCCTCGTCTGTAAAATGACAATGCTGCTTTCTTCCTGGGAGAGCTTGAACAAATCATAGGCTGTCACCTGAGAACTGGAAGGTCCTCCCTGGATACTGAGGCCCAGAGAGGTGAAGTCACTGGCCCACGGTCACCCCATTATTAAGAGCCTGAAGTGTGATTTGAACCCCAGCCTTCCTCAACCCAAGCACAGTCATCTATCCCTGATGCCTGATATCACTCTGCCTCTCCAGGTACTTACCCACAGTATCTCAGAATACTGCTCCCTGAACAGTCATCTCCACAACAAGCGGTTGTCCAGCCCCTCCCACTCTGTGCTCACTGCCAGTGCTCTGCCCTCTGCTGCCCCCTCTTCCGTGGGGCAGCAGCTCAAATACCTGACCACAACTCTTCTGCCCCAGTCCCCCAGCTATGCAGGCCCAGATTCTCCTTCCCTCCCCCTCTCCACTTCACCTTTGGAAGGCCTGGGGGGAGAATCTTTTTTTTTTTTTTTTTTTTTTGCCTGGATGTAGTGCACGGGCCCTGGGGAGAGATCCCTTTAATCATCCTGGCGGGGTGTTTGCCCTTCCCTCATCTGTCTCACAACTGGGGAGGGCAAAGAAAGGCCACAGATCCACAAATGAGGCAGGCTCAGAGGGTCCAGGCTTCAGCCAGAAGCTTCCCTTTTCCTCACACCTCCTTTCCATTGAGCTCCCTCTTCTGCTTTGCCAATTACTTCCCGCCAGTCTGGGGCTCTCTAAACCCTTTGTCCGGCTTTCACTGACTGTCCGGCTTCCCCCTCCTTCTCCTGCCAGAGCTGTGAAACCCCCTTCTGTGGGCCTCTCTTTCTAGGAAGGGGAAGACCAGGGGAGGAAACTAGACTGAGGGATAGAGAGAGAAGAAAGAGAAACAGGCAAAGGATCCCGGAATCATACGATGTCAGTCCTGGGAGGGAGCTTGCTGCTGTCATTCAGTCATATTTCAGTTGTATCTAACTCTTTGTGACCCCATGCAGGGTCTTCTTGGCAAAGATCCTGGAGTGCTTTGCCATCTCTTTTTCTGGCTCATTTGAAGGATGAGGAAACGGAGGCAAGAAGGGTGAAGTGACTTGCCCAAGGTCACACAGCTAGTAAGCATTGGAGTTTGGATCTGAACTCAGAAAGAAAAGTCTTCCTTACTCCAGGTCCAGCACTTGGTACACTGCATCGCCTAGCTGCTCTCAAATGTTCATTGACTGACTAAGAATAATATTCAAGAAGCAGCCTGGAATAGTGGATAAAGGACTTGCCTTGGAGCCTAGAGAATCTAGGTTCTAGTCTTGCCACTAAACATCCTGGCTGTGTGACCCTGGACAGCTCACTGAGTCTCTCTGTTCCAGGTAAGTTCTCTCCACTCTAAGGCTATACAGTTACAGAATAATGGGAGATTTGCATTGCTGGATGGAGTTCTCCTAGAGTTATGGGTCAGGACACCATCAATCAATGACTGAATAGAGCCACAAGCATTGTGAAGCAGCCACTATGTGCCAGGGAGGGTGTAAAAGGCTGGACATCATCAGCAAATGTGCCTGCAATCTGATGGAGGTGGGCATTCCCTCCCATTATGTTGATCATAAGCCATCCATCGTCAAGCTAGGAAACTTTGGTCCATGTTACATTCAAGCCCCTTTCCACCAGTGACTGAGTTAGTGCCAAAGACAGAAGGGCACACAGGACACAGGCTGGCTTGGCACTCTTTCTCACAGGCTACCACAGCCAAAGAATTCACCACCAAATGGCGCCTGGCCCATTGGAGTAATAATGTGACTGTGATAATAGTGAGAGGGTGTGTGTGTGTGTGTGTGTGTGTGTGTGTGTGTGTGTGTGTGTGTACAAGCAGACATGTTATTTGTATGTCTAATAACAGTAGCTGGTGCATACCTACTACTGCAAAGTTACTTTACCTACATTTTCTCATGTGAGCCTCCTAACAACCCTGGGTAGCAGATCTTCTGGGTGTCACTGTTCCCAAGCTACAGATGAGCAAATGATTCGAGGACTTGACTTCCTGACTCCATTTCTAGGACCGTGTCCACTCCTCCATGCTGCCTCTATCACAGATAGCTTCTGCCTTGGAACAGCCCTTCAAAGTCATCCAGTTCACACCCCACCCTCATTTCAAAGAGGAGGAAAATGAGATGAAGAGAGTTCAGGGACTCATCCACAACACCAGGAGTGGGGCACAAGGGCCAATCCAGCTCTTGAAGTCTTGGCTGCTGGAGCAGGACTCAACTATCCACCCCCCTTCCTCGTTGTTGCTTTTCCAGGGCTTACCTCAACCTATTTCAGAGTCTGATTGTTTGCACCAGACCTATGACTTCTGTAACCTACGTACCCTAGTGGAACAAGCTTCTCGATGAGGAAACTCCCTCATCCTGTGTTTATGGGCAAGTGTTCTGTAACTCATCTCCTCTGAGTGGATGACTGCCAACTTGGCTTGCATCCTTCCCATTCTGGAGAAGTGGCCACCCTGGGACCCCTCCCTTGGATGGCAGCTTGCTTGTCCAGACCACCATCCAGGGGACCTATGGCCATGCTTTCTTAGCCTCCTGTCCATCTCCTTGACAGCCACCTTTGCCTCACCAGGCACCCTTTCTCCCCCACATTTTAGCTCAGTTTTGTCTCTTGTCTTCCTCCATTAGAATAGAAATTCCTTGAGGGCAGAGATGGTCTTGTTGGCTTGTGTTTGAATACCAAGCACTTAGCACAGAGCCTGGTACCACAGAAAATGCTTAATAAATATTCATCCATCCATCCATCCATCCATCCATCCGTCCATCCATCCAACCATCTGTCCATCAGTCCATCCATCCATCCATCTATCCATCCATTCATCTGCCCACTCACCTATCTATCTCTTTCTGTTTCTTTGTCTGTTTCTCAATGGAGTTGCATTAAAAATCAAAAGTGTGCCTTAAAAGTAGGTGCCTAATAAATGCCATTCATCTTGACTTGACTTGAAGGCTGGCTCTGTCTCTATCACACTGTATATTACATCTCCCATTGCATACTGCACAGGTACTCAAAATGTGTTTTGGGAATGAATAACCTTCCGAGCCCCTAGCTCATGCTTTTTCCTTCGTTCCTTGGCTGGAACAAAAGCCAGGCTCACTACCTCCCACTCATCTTGGTTGACTCATTCCCTGTGGGACGTTCTCTACAGGGTCTCCATGGCTATGTCCCAGCTGGTCTGGCCTCTGCTGTGAGGCTCCTGAGACACTTGGCTTCCTGGATGGAGAAGCACACGCATCCTGACAGCTTCGAAGTCAGAGACAATGAATCTGCCTTAGGGTCTCTCCCCAAAGCCCAGCCTGGCTTCCGCTACTCCCAGATGAAAAGGCTTTTTAGATCTTCCAAGTAAGTCCTCCCCACACTGATGGGAAATCCCGGTGGAGTGGGCCAAGGAAACAAAGGAAAAGAAATCTGTCATTTTAGAGATTAGCTTTTAGACTCAGAAAACCTGGATACTCAGAAGAGAGCCAGGTCACCAGTGGCGCCCTTCTGATCTCCTGGGGCCCACAAACAGAATTGATCCCACAAAAAGTACTTCATCAAAGAGTATATGGGTAGCTGCCTGCAGAGGGAGGGGCCAGGGATAGATGATGGGAGAGAGGAAACGAACCAGACACATCCCTTACATTAAAAAATAAAAACAGGTCTCCTAGCAACCATCCTGTTTTAGGAAAGAGAGAAAGAGAGAGAGAGAGAGAGAGAGAGAGAGAGAGAGAGAGAGAGAGAGAGAGAGAGTGTGTGTGTGTGTGTGTGTGTGTGTGCGCGCGCGCGCACGTGCATGCGTGTGTGCACCCACGTGCACATGCGCATGCATGTACATGCATTCACAAGTATGTGTGAGTGAGTATGAGTGTGCATACATGTGTGTTTGCATGTGTGCATTTGTGTGAGTTCATGTGCTTGTGTGTTAATAGAAGCCATAAAATGATATCTTCCATTCCCTCCAGCTCCAGCCTATGAAGTCTTCCTCCCAGGCCTGCTCACAACAGTCAGCTACCTCTGGCCTTTCATCCATCACCAGAGCAGGGATGCTCATGAGTCATGGAAGGGTTCTTGGTTAGAGTAATTCATGGTGTCACCATATTGTGGCGTGGATGGGCTGAGACCAGTATTCAGACCAGTAGAGGGAGAGCCATGGGCAGTAGTCTCCAAGACCCAAACCTATACTCACTGGTCCTTGTATTTCCATAAAGTGTCTGAGCTGGGGGTGGTCTGGGAGAACAGCCCAGCAAGGAGCGTCATCCCCTGCCCAGCTGTGCCATGACTCTTCTGGCCTTTGCTACATGACTCAGATGCCTTCTCTCTCTGCACCTCACTTCAGCACCTGGGGTCTTCCCAGCCACCATCCCTCTGGGATGCTGGCCCCTTCTCCCATGGGTGGGCTCCTCCTGTAGCATGGCTCCAGGCCCATCATCCTTCATTTCTTTCGCCTAGGCCCTCCCTCGGGCACCTTCTGCCCCACCTCTACTTCCTAGCTTGCTTTTACTGTTATCTTCTCTCATTAGAACATAAGCTCATTAAGCACAGGGATTGTCTTTGTTTTTGCTTGAATTTATATCTCCAGCTTTTAGCAGAGTGTCTGGCACACAGTAAGTGCTTAATATGTGCTTGTTGCCTGCTTGCCCTCCCCTCCCCCCTTGCCTCACACCCCACCATGAGAAAAAAAGAAAAGGAATCCTATTATTAACATATACACATACAGACTGACAGACGGACACACACTCACACACCCACACACTCACACACACACACACACATATGTAAAACAAATTCTCGCATTGACCATGCCCAGGAAACCACAGTTGTGTTCTGTGCTCTGAGCCCTTCCCCTCTTTAATGGGAGGCATACAGCTTGTCCCCAGGAATCTGCTGATCAGAGGTTTTAAGTCTTTCAAAGTCATTTGTCATTACAAAGTTATGGTCTCTATATAAAATCTTCTCTTAGCTCCATCCCCCTCACTCTTCATCAATTCATACAAATCTTCTCAGATTTCTTTGGGAAAAGAAACCCTTCCTCATTCCTTATGGCATCATAGTTCAAAACCATAACTCGTTCCGCCATCCCCCAGCTGGCTGAGTGCCCTTAAGATTCCAACCCTACCACCATAAAAAGAGCTGCTATAAATATTTGTTATACATCCTTAGTTGATTGTGTTTTGTTTCAGACAACTCCTTCCTTTAATCTATCTTCCTTCCTATTGCTCCCTCTCTCTTCTCCCCTTTCCATCCTGCTTCCTATTGAGTGAAATGTATTCCTGTACCCAAGTGTGTGTTAGTATTTTTTACTCCTTTGATCAATTCGAATGAGAATGGGGTTCAAGTGTCAACCACTCCCCCCTACCCTTCCCTCTTTGTTCATCTAGATTTCTACTTGGGTTCCCCTAGTATGAGAAACGATTTTCTCTAACCTTTATTTTGGGGTAGCTATGCAGCACAGTAGTCTGAGGTCAGGAAGACTTACGTTTGTGAGTTTGAATCTGGCTTCAGACACTTACTAGCTATGTGACTCTGGGCAAGTCACTTCACCCTGTTTGCCTCAGTTTCCTCATATGTAAAAGGAGCTGGAGAAGAAAATGAAAGAAAACCCCAAATGGGTTCATGGAGAGTCAGATGCAATTTGAAAATGACTAAACAACAATAATGACCTTTCTCTGCCTACCTCCAGTTTATTTCTCTTCCTTTCCATTATTCTTTTAGGATCATCAAAACATAACAACTACTTACAGGCCTTTTGTTTAATGAGAGTCCCTGAAAACCCCTGATGATGATGGAGTTCAGGGAAGATACATTTTATTTCCCTATATTAGAATGTAAACAGACAGCCTGTTTGGGTCCTTATGATTATTCACTCTTATTTACCTTTCTGTGTTTCCCTTGACTTTTGTGTTTACACTTCAAAGTCTTTCCTCAGCTCTGACCTTTTCTTCAGAATTTCATGAAAATCTTTACAGTGGTCGCTGCTAAGTAATGTTATCCTCTTTTCTTTTTGTTTTTAAGTTTTATTGATATGTTTTGTTTGTGTTGCAAACATTCCTTTGCAATAAATTAAAATAATTAAACAAAACTAACTTTTCAGTGACTTTATCTGAAAATTTATGCAATGCTCCTTTCCTAATAGTATACCCCTCAATTTCTCAATTAAAAAAAAAAAACAAACTATTTTCTCTCAGTCCCACTCCCCTCATTCCATAGTGGGGTTTTTTGTTTGTTTTTTTTGCTGGGCAATGGGGGTTAAGTGACTTGCCCAGGGTCACACAGCTAGTAAGTGTCAAGTGTCTGAGGACGGATTTGAACTCAGGTACTCCTGAATCCAGGGCTGGTGCTCTATCCACTTCGCCACCTAGCTGCCCCATTCCATTGTGTTTTGTTTTGCTTTGGGGAAGCAGTTGGAGTTAAGCAACTTGCCCAAGGTTTCCACAGCTAAAAAGCATTTGAGGCCAGATTTAAACTCACATCCTCCTGATTTCAGCACTGGTGCTCTATGCATAGTCAATCAAAACAAATTATTTGTTAGCTACATACATGTGTGTATGTCTCATTCTGCACCCCAAATCTGTCACCTCTCTGTTGGGAGGTAAAGTAATGCATTGCATCATTGGTCCTCTGGAATCCATAGTCATATAGTCATTGTATTGATCATCATTCTATAGCTTTCAACACTGTTCTTTATACTGTTGCTGTTATTTTAGCAGCCATTTTCAAAATCTACTAAAGCTTGCAACTCCACCAAGACTTTTTTTAGACACCCTATATAAATTGCTTTCCTGATTCTGTTCATTTCTTTCTTCATCAGTTTATATATATTTCTAAAGTTGTTCATTTTTTATCTTATCACATAAATTATTCTTCCTGTTCTGCTCACTTCATTCTCAAGTTTCTCTGTCTTTCCATGTCTCTAAAATAATCTATTTTCTCATTTCTTACAACACAACATTTCATTACATTCTTTTTTTATTTTTGTAACTTATTTATTTCTTTTTATTTTTTATTCTGAATAGAATTTTATTTTCTAAAATATATGTAAAAACAAAATTTTAACATCAATTTTTAAAAAACTTTGTGTTCCAACTTCTCTTGCCCCCTCCATTCCCACTCCCCACTCACAAGAACTCAAGCAATTCAAAATAAGTTATACATGAGTAGTCATGGAAAAATTCCTATATTAGCTAGTTGTGAGAGAAAACAGTCAAACAAACCAAAACTTCAGATTAAGGAATTGTCAAAGAGGAAATGAAAAAAAAAATTTAAATGTGTTTCCATCTGTTTTCAGATACTATCAGTTCTTTCTCTGCAGATGGGCTGCAATCTTCATAAGTCCTTCAGGATTATATTGGATCATTGCCTTGCTGAAAATAACCACATGCTTCCCAGCAGATCATTCCCCACTATTGCTGTTATTTTGTTTACAGTACATTTCACTCTGCTTCAGTTCATGTAGGTCTTTCCAGGTTTTTCTGATAGTATCCTGTTCATCATAACCTGTATATAGTACCTTAAGCTTGACAGAGAATTTTCTTCATAAAAGCCCAGCAAAGTAGGTACCATACGTTTTGCCATTATAATCAATCATCATAACCATTTCCCTCCATCCCACTCCCTTCCCATGACATTTACTCTATCTTCTTTTTACCTATTCCTCCTCAGAAGTGTTTTACTTCTGACTATCCTCTCCCTCGCTCTGCACTCCCTTTTTTTCACCCTTCCTTCCTTGTCCTCTTCCCCTCCTATTTTCCTGCAGGGTTAAATAGATTGCTCCTCCCAACTGGGTATGAAAACTATTCCCTTCATGAGCCCACTCCAATGAGATCAGGGTCCCTGAGCTAATTCTTTGTTCTAAAGTTTTCTTCCTACCTCCCTCCTCAACCCTCCCTATGAGATCAAGCAATTCAATATGTCATACTGGTGCAGTAATGCAGAACATCTTCATCTTCCTTGAAAGTGTTTTGCTTTTTACTGCTCTCTCCCCAAATCTGCCCTTTCCTCCTTCCCTTCTCACCCCACCTTTTTTCCCTATTCCCCCCCCCAGGACAAAAATATATTACTATACCTACTTGAGTGTATATGTTAGTCCTTCTTTGAGCCAATTCTGATGATATTAAGGTTCACTCACTCCCCAACTCCTTCCCCCTCTTCTACTCTCCACCATAAGCTTTCTTCTTGTTTCCTTCATGTGAAATACCTCTCCCCAGACCATCTCTCCCCTTTCTCCCTTCCCCAGTTTATTTCTCCTATACCTCAACCCTATTTTAATGATGTCATCATGGATTAGTTATGTGACACAGTGGACAAAGCACCAGCCCTGGACCCAGAAGGCCCCAAACCCAAATCCAGTCCCAGACAAAAGACACCCTACCCTGTCTGCCCTACAAAGAACACAACATAAATGCTTTACAGATATCATCCCTTCGTATTCAGTTCAGTCCTGTCTTCTGTGAATTTCTTGTGAAGAATTTTTTTTGTTTTGTTTTGTTTTGTTTTGTTTTTTTGGTGAGGCAATTGGGGTTAAGTGACTTGCCTAGGGTCACACAGCTAGTAATTGTCAAGTGTCTGAGGTCACATTTGAACTCAGGTTCTCCTGAGTCCAGGGCCAGTGCTCTACCCACTGCGCCACCCAGCTGCCCCTGAATTTCTTGTTGAGACAGTTCTTATGATTTCAAAGTATTATCTTCCCATGTAGGAATGTCAACAGTTTGATCTTTTAATATCCCTCATGAAGTCTTTTTCCTGTTTACCTTTTTATGCTTCTCCAGGATCTTGTATTTAAAAGTCAAATTTTCTATTCAGTTCAGGTCTTTCCATTACAAATGCTTGAAAGACCTCTTTTTCATTGAAATCCCATTTTTGCCTCTGAAAAATTATACTCAGTTTTGCTGGGTACGTGATTTTTGGCTGAAGTCCCAGTTCCTTTGCCCTCTGGAATATCATATTCCATGCCCTTCGGTCCTTTAATGTAGAAGCTGCTAGATCTTGTTTTATCCTTATTGGAGCTCCACAGTATTTGAATTCCTTTTTTCTAGCTTCTTGCAGTATTTTCTCTTTGACCTGGAAGTTCTGGAATTTGGCTATAATATTCCTGGAGGTTTTCCTTTTGGGATTTCTTTCAGGAGGTGATCGGTGGATTCTTTCAATTTATATTTTAGCTTCTGCTTCTTGGATATCAGGGCAATTTTCCTTCACAATCTCTTGGAGGATGGTGTCTAAGCTTTTGTTTTGGTCATGGTTTTCAGGTAGTCCACTAGTTTTCAAATTCTCTCTCCTAGATTTATTTTCTAGGTCAACTGTTTTTCCAAGGAGATATTTCCCTCTATTTTTTAATTCAATTGGATTTGCTTTACTGTGTCTTGGTTTCTCCATAAGGTCACTAGCTTCCATTTGTTCAATCCTAATTCTTAGGCAGTTATTTTCATCAGACAGTTTTTTAATCTCCTTTTCCATTTGGCTTTTCAAACTGTTGACGTTTTTCTCATGACTCTCCTGCATCACTCTCATTTCCCTTTCCATTCTTTCCTCCTTTTCTCTACATCTTCTTTCTATTTCTCCTACTTTCTTTTCAAAGTCCCTTTTGAGAGCTTCCATGGCCTGAGACCAGTTCATATTTTTCTTGGAAGGTTTGGATGTTGGAGCTTTGACCCTGTTATTACCTTCTTCTTCTGAGGTTGTATTGTGGTCTACCTTACCCCCAAAGAAGTTTTAGATGGTCTTCTGCTTTCTCTGCCTGCTCATCCTGGCTTACTATTTCTTGGCTTTTAACTCCTTCTTCAAGTGTGGCGCTGCTTCCAGGATGCACTGTTCAAGCTACAGCATGGCCTGGGGGATGGTTGGGCTTCTTCTCAGCCTGGCTCACTTTCATTTGATTTTAAAATCTCCACTGGGAGGTGGGGGTGGGGGGCTGCTTCGTGGCTCCACTCCTGTTCTCAGCTTCAGAGGGTCCCAGGTGTTTTGGGTTGAGGCGGGACAGGCTTTAATCTCACCTGGCCTGTTCTCAGGTCCAGTCTGGAGATAACCTCAGGCCTACTTTATTAAGCAACCAACCAGCCAAGCTTTCTGTGATGTGGTTCTCAGCTTCCCATGAGACTGCTCCTCTGCTCCCCTCCCCCACCTGGGCCTTCAGCCACTCAGGATTTCTTCCTGGTTGCCTGCTGGGGTGGGACAGTTGAGTCCTTCCCCCCAGTCCACTGGTACCCCTGCACTTACCCCCCGCCCCCAGGCCAAGATGGCGGTGCTGCAGCCAATTCAGAGGCACTGGGGCAAATTCCTCTGGCGGCTGTCTGGTGTGTCGGTCCGATTGTGGGGATGGGCTTTATTCGTGGCCCAGCACGGGCCCCTGAAATCTATCTATAGCTAGAGAAAACTCTCAGCCCGTATTTTTGTGTGTTTTTCTGCCCCAAGGGTTCTTTTATTGCTATTTTTGGGGTGATTGTATCAGGAGCCCTGTGGGTTTAATGTCTTTCCTCCGCCATCTTGTCTCCACCCCTCATTACATTCTTATAAAGCAACTTACTCAGTCATTCTTAAATTGATGAGGAGCTAGGTAGCACAATGGATAGAGTGCCAGGCCTGGAGTCAGGAAGACTTATCTTCATAAGTTCCGAGCCTCAGACCCTTATTGGCTGTGTGACCTCAGGCAAGTCTTTTAACACTGTTTGCCTCAGTTTCCTAATCCATAAAATGAGCTGGAGAAGGAGATGGCAAACCATCCCAGTATCTCTGACAAGAAAAAGGGGCCACAGAGAGTCAGATACAGCTAATTTACTAAAAAACAACAAAAACTAAGGAACAGCCTTTTTGTATTCATTTGTTTTTGTCATCACACACACACAAAAAAGAGATGCCATAAATATTTTTACCTATAAAGAATCTTTTTTTAATTTATTTGATCATTTTGGGGAATAGGCTTAACAGTGGAATAGCTGGGCCAAAGGGCCAAAGCTGTGGAATAATTAGGGGAATATAATTCCAAATTGCTTTCCAGAATGGTCAAAGCCATTCATAGATCTACCAACACAGCATCAATATGACTGCTTTGCCACATATCCTCTGACATTTATCATTTTCATTTGTTGTCATCTTTGCCAATCAGATGAGTTTGAGGTAGAATCTCAGGACTTTAATTTGCATTTCTTTAATTCATAGTAATGTGTAGCATTTTTTCATGTGGCTATGGACAAAGCTTTCTTCCCTTGAGAACTGTCTGTTCTTATCCTCAGATCATTTATCCATTGGCAAATGGCTCTGAGTCTTATAAACTTGAATAAATTTTATTTATGTATACATATATAAGCAACACGTTTCTCTGATAAAACTCACATTATATGTCAATGTTTTATTAATTAATTTTATTGATATTTTATGTTGTTAGTTCATGTAATAGATTCTTATCAGAGAAACTTGTTGCCAACATTTTCCCATCATTTCCCTTATAATCTTAGTTTTATTTGATTTATTTGTTCAAAACCTTTTTAATTTTATGTAATCAATATAATTAGTTTTATCATCTACCATTCCTTATATTCCTTGTTTCATCATGAACTTTTATCCTACACATCAGTTTGATAGGTAATTTTCCCCATGTTTTTCTATTTCTTTTTTATAATATAACCTTTTATATCAAGGATATTTATCTTTTAGATATCATTTATATATAAATTAGATCATTTAGCACTTATAAGTATAAGGTATAAAATGTTCATCTAAACCTATTTTTTCCCAGCCATCTTTGTCAAATGTTAAGTCTTTATCCCAGTAGTTGGGGTCTTTGCTGAATACTAGGGTATCGATACATGTGTTTTTATATAGCATATAGCTAATCTCTTACACTATTCATTCTCTGTATGTTTGTTTGTTTTAACTGGCACCAGATTATTGTGAGAATCACTGCTTTATAGTATTGTTTGAAATCTGGAACTGCTAAGCTTCTTTTATTCCCACTTCTCATTATTTCTCCATGTTCTTGAATTTTGTTTTGCCTCCACATGAATTTTGCTATTTTTTCTAGTTCTCTAGAGTAATCCTTTTATGGTTTGATTGTCATGGAATTGAATAAGTAAATCAAATTTGGTAGTATTATCATTTTTATTATATGTTGTAGGTTATATATTTCACATTTTATTTTATATATAAATTCCTATTATTGTGTGATCTTAACTGTAGCTTCTCAGTATTTGAATTCTTTCTTTCCTCAACACCTAAATTATTTCTGGATGCTAGCAGTACTTTTGTTTTGACCTGAGGCTTGGGATTTCAATGTAATGTTCCTCAGAGTTTTTATGTTGGGATTTCTCTTAGGATGTGACCAGAGTATCCTTCCTATTTTATTTTGCTCTCTTGTTCTAAGAGATATGAAGAATTGTATTTTAAACATCCTTGAAATATGGTGTCTAGGCTTTTTTTTTTCATAATGGTTTTTACATAGTCCAGTGATTTTAAAATTATCTCTCCTTGACTTGTTGTTTGAGTCATTTGAATTTGCCATGGAAGACTTTATATTTGTTTCTATTTTCTCCATTTTTTTTGCTTTGTTTTAATATTTCTTGTTGCCCTATATAGTCATTGGCTTCTATTTAGTCCATTTTAATTTTCAGGAGTTTGTTGCTTGGTTAAGGTTTTGTACCTTGTAAAAATTAAAAAGTTTCAAGAAACATAGTTTCTGGGTAATTGAATCATTTTATTAACAAAACCAGCATGTCATTTGTAAAAGGATGGTCATTTGGCCATGTCTCTTAAACCAAAGACCATCATGGCAGGAGGCTCACAGGTTATATACCCTGAATATGACTTCAATGAGGTGTTCAGTGAGGTGGATCACTCTTGGATAGAGAGACTTATCTCTCTACCCAGACCACCCCCAGATTTGGGCAACCTATTCAAAGAATGTATACCCCACCTAAGCCTGAACAGAATGCAAGGGCTACTCCACTTGGGTGGAGTCTGAACAAGAAAGTTAGTCAAATGTCATCAGCAATATCCTTCAAGTGACTGAACTTTTTAAAAATCAGGACTTTAAAAGAAGGGGGCACTCTGGATCTCCCCAAATTATTGATTATTAACAATAACTTCTTTCAACCTCTTGTGCCAAGCTGTTAATTCTCTGTATATTTCTTTCTTCTATAACTCTCATTTCTGTTTCAATTTTTTCTTCCAATATGTTCATTTAATGTATTTTTAAAAAATAATTTTAACCCTTACTTCTACTCTTTCAGAAATTCTCATTGAACTTGTATTCAGATGCAGTTTCCTTTGAGGCTTTACTCATTGATGTTTTATGTCTTTAGTGTATTTGTCATCACAATAGCTTCTTATGGTAGATTTTTTTTTTTGCTTGTTCTTTCTTGCAGTTTACTTCCTGACTTTGGACTTTATGTTAGGACCAGGCTTTGAGAACTTATATAGATAATATCTGAATTGGTTCTGCTATTCTTTTCTTGGGGTATTGAATGATGAGTTATTTCAGGATCCCAGGAACAGACTAGTCTAGAGACATCTAAGCTTTCAGTGATCCGAAAGTGGTGTGAACCTGTGTAAAATCTAATTTCTTCCCTTATGTTCCAAGATCTTCAAATTCCTGACTCATAGGTTCTCTGTAGTTGGAGTTACAGTAGACAGTTCTACTCTGGAAAATTCTTCTGGTTCAATGACAGACTAATTGGCTCCTTTTTGGTCTGGGATTCTTTCTCTGGTTATTTCACAGCAGTTTTCATATTGGAGCTAAGACCCCACCACATTTCTAGAGTGAGAACCACATTCTTGCTTCTGAGCTTGCTTTTTTCTTGGCACATTGTCTCAGAGCCACAACCATGTCTCATTCTGGAGCACCACCCAAAGGCTTAGGGGCCCTACTCAGTCATCCCTGAACCTGTCAGGTCCCTCTTTGCCAGATTTGGAAGTTCTCCTTACCTTGGTGCACAACCTCTCTCTACTCTGGAATTCTCAGCAATCCAAGAGTTCCTGGCAAGATCTGGTTGCCTTAGTGTCCTCTCTTTTTCTTTTCTTTCTTTCTTTTTTTTTGTGGGGCAATGAGGGTTAAGTGACTTGCCCAGGGTCATACAGCTAGTGTCAAGTGTCTGAGGCCAGATTTGAACTCAGGTCCTCCTAAATTCAGGGCCGGTGCTTTATCCACTGTGCCACCTAGTTGCCCCCTCCCCTTAGTGTCCTCTCAATCTGTCTCCCCATGCCAGCCTGGGTCGAAAAGATGAATGCAAGGCCCACAAAGTACTCTTAAATGGGGGGGGGTCATCATCCCCAGAAAAGCCCGTCTGAGAGGGGTATCCTGGAGGAGGTGCTTCACATCTATCAGCAACAGCAAGGATGCTGATACTCTTCC
Organism: Dromiciops gliroides; assembly: GCF_019393635.1. Classification (NCBI taxonomy): domain Eukaryota; kingdom Metazoa; phylum Chordata; class Mammalia; order Microbiotheria; family Microbiotheriidae; genus Dromiciops; species Dromiciops gliroides. The sequence continues at coordinate 696,659,652 of NC_057862.1, forward strand.
AGCTACGTCTACCAAGCCAAGAAACACTACCCCTCAATACGAGCATTGAGACCAAAGCACTTTAGAAACTTCACAAAGCTAAACTCTGAAGTCAATGTTTGGCAAAGTAAAACTATTCAATTTAATTCAATGCATTTATTATTGACCTCTAGGTCCCTGCTATTTTGCTGTCACTAGTTACTCAATGGCAAAAACAGAAGTATGCCTGCCCTCTGGGGGCTTGAATTCTACTGGGGGTTGGGGGGAACAGGGAAGGGAGGATTCCACCTATACAGAGGTAAGTGGAAAGGCATCAGGAGCAAGCATGCTTTGCTTCCATACAAGCTTTACAGTTTCTAACCACTTTATGGTGCACAAAGTGATTTCTCTTTATAAAATGATCCCTTTCCATTTTCTTATTCGATTGACATTACAGTCCTGTGAGGGAGGCAAGAAAGGATCCAGGAAAGTTTAATGCTGGTGGGGATATCTGAGAGGGACCTTGCCAGAGCTCACAAACATAGAAAGACAGGTTTTCTGTGAGCTCCTACAGGAAACTGAGCCTCTCTCCTTTTGTGTAGAGAGCAGCTCTCTGGTTTGCCACACCCTCCTCTCTCTGATGCCCATCCCATCCACGGGACCTTGGTGCCCTTGTCCACAGGTGCAGCTGGCTTCCTCCACTTCCTGAGTCCATGGGAATAGAGGATCCCCCTGGGAATAAATGATGTACTCATGAATGACCCTGAAGTTTTCTTTTCTGTAGGAGAAACTTTAATCCCATAAACCTTTCCTCTTAGGAGTAATTTTCTCCCTTCCTTCCTTCCTTCCTTCCTTCCTTCCTTCCTTCCTTCCTTCCTTCCTTCCTTCCTTCCTTCCTTCCTTCCTTCCTTCCTTCCTTCCTTCCTTCCTGTCTTTCTTTCTCTCTCACCTTGAACAACTAGCCCAAGACCAGTCAGATCTTCCTTTTGCTACATTTCTAATTTCCTTTTGGCACAAAAAGCTTTGGTGTTCAGAATATTACAGGATAGCATGCAACACAACCCTGGGCCCTCATTGTGTCTACACCTGTCTCCAATAGTACTCTGTATCCCAGGCTTCATTAATCTGCTGAGATTCTCAAAGGACAGAAATAGGGGGAAACAGCACAAGATTCTGAGTCATCACCATCTAATTGGCGGCTTCTCAATGCCATGTGTGTTTGGCAGTGTAGACACATGGTGGAAAATCTGAATCCTTGGGGAGGAATCACATCCAGCTAAGAGAATCCTAAAAGAATAGATGAGACTGACCCTGTGGTGAAGAGAGCTATGATTGATGGCCAATGGAACCCTAAAAAAGCCTATGCCTTGGCTCAGGGGAGTCCGTAAACAGTCTCACACTGAACATTCTTATGGTCTGTGCTCTTATCCCTCCATCCCAGGGTTGTAGAAGCTCTTGGCAAAGTCAGGCTGTGCTCTTCATTGCCTGTGGTTTGCAATGATCCTGAAGAAAATGCAGGTTGATTCTCTGCCGAGTCTCACTGTGATCTGTCCCAAGGCATAGCTAGTTTATGCCTTTTGGCATAAATGGCTTGTCAGCACCGGAGGGGAGCTTGGGCAGAGCAGGGACAGGGGGTCCCCAGGCCACCACGGGTGGGCCCTCCTTGCTAAGGGTATTATGGCAGCAGAATGAACATCTAGAGAAGGGGCAAGACGTCATAGACTACCCACATCTGAGTTTTGCAAAAGACCTTAGAGGGCTCCCTGTCCCTGAGTCCAATCATGAAGAAGATGATTTCATTCCCTTAGTGGCAGGAGCTGTGTGCTGTGACTGCTGGTTTATCTGTTGGAAACCTGTGGCATTTCCCTGGTATCAAGAGGAGCTCTGGGGGAAAAGGTACTGGAGAAAGTGGGTGGTTATGCCCCATGGCAAGTCTGGTGGCTTTTCTGGATGATTCCCACATCATTGTTTCTCCTACCTCAAGGAATTCACCAGCTTACTGGCAGTTTTCCTCTCTTCTCCAGTTCCTGCTCTTATTCTATAATACCCACAGAGATGCTGTCCCCCTAACCTCCCAATTCCTCAGCCTCTTTAGGTCCTGGAGGTCCCACTTCATTCCACATCAGCCACGTGACCGAATGGTCACACTCTGGACTTCACTGTTATGCACAATTTTTTACTTCCTTAATCATAAGTCTGGTGACCCTCCTCTGAACATATTCTATCATTTCATTTTTCCCTGTGTTTTACCTTTCCTAAGCCCATCCTTTGCCCTCTTAGAGACCTCCAATACTCAACCCTTCAGTTATAAGACTCTGACTTTAATTTTTTCCCTCTATAATCATTTTTGGGGGAGGAGCATTGAGGGTTAAGTGACTTGACAAGGGTCACACAATTAGTAAGCGTCAAGTGTCTGAGGCTGGATTTGAACTCAGGTCCTCCTGAATCCAGGGCCAGTGCTTTATCCACTGCCCTTCCCTCTATAATTTTAAACCAATAGCTAGCCATTTCAACTCTACATTGTCCTCAACTCTTGAATTCCTCACTGTCTCTCCCCCTCCATACCCGCCTCGGTATGTAGGACAGTGGGCCCAAAATCCAACAGGCTGCTAGGAAGCATACTCCCCATAAAGTTCAGGTCCCCTTGGGGGTAGAGCTGCCGGCTGCATTTCTTCTTGCATCAATGTTGCTGCTTTGGTTCTCTGCTGAGCTGGATCAAACTGGATGAGCCTCTGCTAAGGGCTTACTCCTCCTCCCTGGGACTGGATGCTGCAGCTGCCAGCATACCTTGGATGGATCCCCATTTCTGGTCCTCTACTGTCCCTTCATACCTTTTGAAGCTCCCAGTGTGGTCTGTTCCCCCTCTGCTGTGCATTCACCTAAGACCTGAAGAGAAGAAACCAAGTAACATTTGTTAAGCACCTACTATGTGTCAGACACTGTGCTAAGCACTGAAAATACAGAGAAAGGCAAAAGACATCCCTGCCCTCAAGGACTGCGCAGTCTAATGGGGTAGACTACAGGCAGACACCGATGTGCAAATAGGAGCAATTGAGGTGATCTCAGAAGAAACTATGAAGGGGGGCCAGGAAAGGCTCTCCGTGGAAGGAGGGACTTTAGCTAAGACCTGGAGGAAGTTAGAGGAGCCAGAGATGGGGACGAGGTAGAAGAGAGCTGTAGGCATAGGGGACAGCCAGTGAAAATGCCCAGAGTCCCTCTGTTCTCTACCCTGATCAGAACACCACTGGAGGACCATAGTCAGCTCAGTAATGGGCAGTGAATGTTAGGAAAGGCAAAGATTAGCTAGGAAACTTTCAAGTGAGGGCAGCCAGGGCTCTGAAGGGCATCCAGTCTGCCTGGAGAAGAGAGGACTAGGGGTGGGGTGGGGCTGGTAGAAGGAGAAGGGATTCAGCTTGTTCTCCTTAGCCCTAGTGGGGAGAACTGGGAAGGATGGCGGAAAGTCACAAGGGCAGGCTGAGGTTTTAGGGAAGAAGAAAATGAAAGTTGTCCCATCCAATGCAATCCAACAAGCACTTGCACATGCTATTCTTTGGGGTTTTCTGTTTGTTTGTTTTGCAGAGCAATGAGGGTTAATTGACTTGCCCAGGGTCACACAGCTAGTACCTGTCAAGTGTCTGAGACTGGATTTGAACTCAGTGTGCTATTGAAATGCAAAAAGAAGCACTGCCCACTCTTCCAAGAAGCTTATATTCTAATGAGAAACAACAAGGAAAGTAGCTAATGTTTGTGTAGAACTACTCAGTTAAATTGTCTCATTGGACCCTCACAACACCCTGAGAGGTGGGTGCTATTCTACCCATTGTGTAGATGAGAACTTTGGGAGTGTCTAAAGCAGGACTCCCACTTGAGTCATTCAAGTACAATGCTCTAAGAATGGGCACCTGGCTGCTTCATGCACAGATATGATAGCTGGGGGTGGTGGGAGGAGGAGGAGGAGGAAGAGGAGGGGGAAAGGAAAAAGGGAGAGGGGAGGAGAGGGGGAGGGCAGAGAAGGAAAGAAAGGAGGAGAGGGGAGGAAGAAGAGAAGGGGGAATGGGGGAGAAGTAAAAGACTAGGAGGGGAAGAGGAGGAGCTGAAGAAGTAAAGGAAGGGAATAAGGGAAAGAGGAAAGGGAGGGCAGAGGATGAAGGAGAGGAGGGGGGAAGGAGGGGGGGAAAGAGGGGGCAGGGGAGGAAGAATAGTCAAAACAAGGAGGAAAAGCTTCCTGTGGAGGGTGGCCCATGAGCTGGGCCTTTGAAGGAAGCTGGAGTCTTTGGGATGGTGTGGTGGGGGAGCAGGGAGGAATTTGCCCCAGGATGGGGGACATCAGAAGGTCTCTGAGGAGGCTCCCAGCTCTGAGAGGCTGCGATTCATTCATAGGAAGGTAGCTGGTAACAAGAAAGGTCATTGGAGCTGTGGGTGTGGGCACTGGCTCTGCCATCCCCCTCGCTCTGACCTGGCCTGGTCACTCACTTTACTTCCTTTGGATCTTTAGTTTCCCCAGCTCTACAATTGGGGGAAGGGGATATAATCGCTGATCCCCACATTCCCGCATCCTGCAAGGCAGCTGGAAGGAAGGCTCTTGGTTAGTCTTGAGCCATGAGGGAAGTAACTGGCATCCACTGGGACTTGGAGGCATAGTAAGAAGAGGACGACTTGGGTTTTGTTTGTGTCTAGAAACCTTGTGATTCTCCTCAGTACTTCTATCTGCAGGTATTTCCCAGTCCTGGAACGCCTTCTCCCCTTTCCTCAGCCTTTGGGAAACCCAAGGAGCATTCAAGGCACATCCCCAAAGCCCCTTCCTATGTGAAGGCCTCCCTGATCTCTCGCTGTGCACTCACTACAGGCCAGGAGCTATGCTAAGTGCTTGCATACAGATAGAAGCTAGCCAGACAGTCCCTTCTCTGGATGAGCTTGCATTCTAATTGGGGCAAATGGCTAAAAGACAGAGGGGAAGTGGGGGTGGAAGGGGAAGAGGGTGAGGAGGCAAAAGAGTCCAGGGAAGCCAGGAGAGGTTGGGTGGAGAGTCACCCCGTGGAAAAGGGGCCTCAGGTGGGATTGTGTAGTCCATCTTCCCCACACCTGCTACCACCATAGACGTCCCTCAGGGCATTCTAGGGCTCTCGATTTAGAGTGAGAGGGAATTCAGGAAGGCAGCCGCGCCACTCATTGTTCACAGGAAGAGAGCCACAGCGCAGGTTTGCACCCAGGCCCTTTGGCTCCAAATGCAGGCCTCCTCTCTGAGACATGGTGGCAGATAATGGTCTCCCGATGGCTGATGTAAGACGATATCCTCCAAAAGAAGACTTGATTTGATTTTCTCCTCTTTGCACGTGAACTCTCGCCTCTGAGGCCATGGGACCCCATCCATTCTCTTGGCATGTTCACTCAGCACCAAGGAGGTTTGTGTGACTTACACCCCGCCCCCTTGCCAAGGCAGAGCTTGAGAAAATCAGCAAGAAGTTTCTTTTCTGAAATCTCATTCTTCCTCCTGACATGCTCCCCCATTTTTCATTTCCAAAAGGGTGGGAATTCTACAGGCTGTTCTCCAAGGGGCTGATCGTCTATATCAGGGCAGCCAATATAATCACATACGGGTCATCTTTGTGAAGCAGGATCCCCACCAGCCCTGTGGAGGCCACGCCATCCTGAATCAGACTCTCTCCAGCAGAGACCACGGCCACAAGACTCATGGCCAAAGAAACAAGATACCAACACTACTGTGGACAGGGATGATTTATAGTTTGGGGAGAAAAAAAGAGCGGGCAGCGAAGAAGCGACATTTACAAGTTGCAGTAAAACGTTGGAAACCGTCTCAAGACAGAGTTCTCCCTCAGCCTTTTTTAATGCATCTTGAGTTTGTGATGATTGCCGTATGGCCACAGCTAAGCCTTGGTGTGCCACAAGTGGTGAGCAGCCCCATGAGCAAAGCCTTCCCACAATCCCTAGCTGATGGATGCTTGGAGGGCTCATGATGTCACAAGGCTAGTGGTGCCTCCACATCCATGGGTGTTAGCTTCTAGTCCCGGAAAAGATATCACCCTATCAAGGAAATTGGGTGGTGCAGTGGATGCAGCATTGGACTTGGGGTCAGGGAGATGAATTCAAGAATCCAGCCTCAGCTGTGGGACCCTACTGTCATTATTTATAACACAATAAATCATATATACATATGTATACATATACATACACATACACACACATATATATAAACATATATCTATATGTTTTTATAAAGATCCCTTAATCGCTCTTTGTCTTGGTTTCCTTATCTATGAAATGGGGATGACATTAGCACCTATGTCCCAGGGTTGTTGTGAAGATCAACTGAGATAATGTTTGTAAAGTATTTTGAAGAAAGTTCTAGCTAAAATTAATTCATGGGGGCAGCTAGGTGGCACCGTGGATAGATTACCTGCCCTGAAGTAAGGAGAACCTGAGTTAAAATTTGACCTTGGAAACTTGTTATCCGTGTGACCCTGGGCAAGGTACTTAACCCAATTGCCTCCAATAAAGTAAAATAAATGTACGATGAAGCAAACAGATGTTTCCAGTGCTGGAGGCTGGATGGGATAGGGCAGAAAATTGACTATTGGTCAGGGACTCCTTGGGAGCAATCTTGAGAGTGTACATGTTGGACTAGAAGCCCTCGGTGGAATCTTCCAGTTTGGACAATCTGTGATGCTGAGTTCTGACTGCAACACCTACTCAGTGACCAGAAGAAAGTCACTTGATATCAGAGTCTCAGTTTCCCCATTTATAAAACAGGGATAATAATATCACGATATCCTGCTTTCCCTCTTATAAGGCTATCATATGGAAGACATTTTTAAAACTTTAAAATACTCAAGAAATGTGAGTTTTGTCTAATTCTTATAAATAATGGAAGTGTGACAGTTCTGTGATAATGACCAGAGAGCTGGCCCTGGCATCTGGATGACCCAGTTTCAGTTCTGCCTTTGCCACATATTGGTAACCTCTCAGTAGCCCAGGGAACTCTTTGAGGCTACGTTGTTAAGCAGCTGCTGACTTGCATTGGTAGATCAGCTTCCTCACTTAGAATTCTTCATAACAATGAGACAGACCATAGATCTAGTTTACCAAAAATAAATGTCAGGTAAACAAAGACTTTTTCACACAATGCCTATGGTAAACCTTTAAAGTCTGCATTAAAGCCTTATCCAACATGGCTCCCAAAGGCTCATGTCACTTCTTCATGCCAATGACACTCATCTCTTTCTGTGCTGACATATCAATGTCTTGTTTGCCCAACTGAACTATGGGCTTCCTAATGAAAAGGAATGTGTTTTATTGATCTCCAATTGAGTTGAATTTGAGACACCCCCCTGCCCCCACAGTACCTACACAGGGTCCAACACCATCACCATCAATATCATTATCATCATTCAGTGATCAGTGATCTGTGGATGTGCCAGTGTGGGCACTCCCTACTCCCTGCTAGGTGGATCCCAACCTCTCTGTGCCTTAGAGAAATGGTCTTTGAGAAATTCTGTGGCTAAGAATCCCATTCTTCTGTGGAAAAGATGACAATGGGCTTTTCCAGACTTAGAAAGGCTAGTCTCCAGAAGGTAGACAACAATCCAACACTAGATCCAAGGATAACAAGTCCAATCCCAGTATCTCCATATTGGAAGGAACTGCCTCAGCCATTGAATCCTACTCAGATCTGAATGAGAAACTAGTCTATGCTATGTAAGACAAGTGATTCTGCACTTGAAGGACCTGCAGAGTTGAAGAACTCAGGATATCCCCTTAAATCCAAGTCCCCTTGGATTCTTAAACTGGGGTCCATGAACTTTTATATTCATACTGAAGAAGTGCCCTGTGCCCACCGGCTCCTCACAGAACCCCCATTTAAGGAGGGGATGCAGCCTAGCCATTTCTTCATTTCCCATAAGGCTGCACTCCTCTTGACTTCATCATGCTTGTCTCCAAATACCTTCTCCTTCTTCCTTTTCACTTCTCTTTTATGTGTCGTCTTTCCCGTTGGAGTAGAAGCGCTTTGAGGGCAGGGACTGTCTCTTTGCTCACATTCTTTTTCCAGCCCTTAGCACAGTAGTAAGTGATTAATAAATGCTTGTTGACTGGCTGATTCTATCTCAATACCATTGGTTTTCTTTGCAATACTCTGAATTGTCCTTTACTCACTTAAAACTATGACTCAGAGGAGGGTCCTTCGGTTTTGCTGGACCGTCAGAAGGTTCCAGGACAGGAAGAAGGTAAAATTGCCCTATCTATGACATCTTTAAGAGTTGAGCATCTGGCCTTTGCTTGGCAAACCTCCTATGGAGGGAGCCCAGCCTTTGGGCTCAGTTTGGGGCAGCTTTCATTATTTGGGAGAGTCTGGATTATTTGATTAGTAGGAAGTTGTGTGTGTGTGTGTGTGTGTGTGTGTGTGTGTGTGTGTGTGTGTGTGTGTGTTTCCTTATGTCTGGCTGAAATCTGCTCTTCTGACATGTTTCATGCTAGCTCTCAGTTCTGTCCTCTGAGACAAAGTGAAAGATGCTACCTCCCTCTGGCATGTGACAGCTCATATCTTCCCCCTCTTCCCACCCTTGAGCCAGCGTCTCGAGTCCAGGTTTGCTGTCCCTGCTGACTCCCACTCACTGCAGTTTTCCAAGGAACTCCAGCCCCTCAGAGGTTTTTGCCTGAAAAGATGTGTATCACCAGAACTTTTGTGAGCATTTGAGACTAAATGTAATTGAGACTATGGCTTGCTTTCTGGTTCAGTGAGCCAAATGCTCTCCCAAGCTACAGTTTTTATCTTGTACATGTTCATATCCTTATAATTGTTGCCTCCTTTTTCCTATATAAGGAAGCAGATGAGCTGTGTGGTGGGTAGAACACTGGACCTGGAATCAAGAGGAGTCAAGTACAAACCTCACCTCAGATACTTGCAATGTCACCCCACTGTCTGAATCTGTTTCCTCCCCTGGAAAATGAGACTATAAATAGCACCCAGCTCCCAGGATACTCTGAGGACCAAATGAGACATTTGTAAAGTACTCAGCAAACCTTAAAATGTGCCATACATGCCACCATTAAGCACAATGAACAAGTACTGTTCCTTGTGTTTGTATGTCCAGTGCTTGGCACAGTGGCTGGCATATTGAAAGGACTTGACAAATTCTAATTGGCTGATCAGTTCATGGCGAGCATGCCATGGCCCTAAAGGAAGTCATGAAAAATAGGAGAAAGAGCACTGGGGTTTGAATTGGGGGAACTGAATTCAAATCCTGCTTCTATCACTTAATTCTTGTGTCCCCTCCCCACCCTCAGTCTCCATCTCTCCCTCCATCAAAAGGAGATGGTCTCGAAGACCCGTTCTACTAGAATTCCTAGGTGCTGAATAGAACTCCTTGGCCACAGCTGCCTTGGCATTTATTGCCATGAGTAAGCCAAGGTTGATAGCAGGGCATTCTGGAGAGCCCCTGCCTGCACTTCCCTAATTGAGGACAATGTTTATCCATCTTCAGCCCTTCACCCTTGGGATTCCCTCCTGCTACTCTTGTATCTCCTCCACTGCCACACTTGCCCTAGGAGAAGGGAGGCAGCAACTGCTGCCAGTGATCCAGAGGAGGGCATAGGTTCTAACCAGGCTGAGGCTGTCTGTAGGCAAGGAAAAAGGCAGGGGAGCCCAAGACCTTGGACTGGCTCCTTGAAGAAGGATGGTGTGGCTGTTGCCTCTGTGTCCTCAGTATCTGGCCCAGGGCTTGGCATCTATTAGAGACTGAATAAGCTCTTGTTGCATGGAACTGAATTAAATCAAATTATATCAAATTGAATTGAGCCTTTATACTGTGACCATGGAGTCCAACATTTTGGAAGCAAAGATAATGAGCCAGCCAAGTGAGACTCCTTTGTAGCAAAGTAGCACGGAGGCGGGGCACAACGACTTCCCAGTTATCATGTGGGTCTCTGGGAAGAGGCTTATGCATCAGGTTGGGCTGTGAGCAGCTAGGGATCTCCGGCACCATGGACCCCTGGTGCTGAGGACACCGAGGACAGTTGATCAGTAATGTCTCTGGGTCACCGAGCCCTTCCTTCCTCACCTGAGCCTATGCCAGACACCCTGGGAGCCTGACTCCCTGCTTCAGACTGTGGAGAGCTGAGTATCTGTGGGAACCTTTGGACCAAACTTGGCTAGGAGGAATTTGTTCCCATTTAGCTTATGGAAGTCCAGATGCGAGGAGCCAGAAGGCATTGTGGTCATTGATGATTAAGAGGACAATTAATTTTTAAAAGTGACATCTGACATCTTTGGGCCCTTTGAGTTGGAAGCATTTAACATCCATTATGTAACTGGATCCTCCCAACAAGCCTGTGAGGTAACTAGGTGCAAGCTAGAGTCTTTTCCTCATTTTACTGAGAAGAAAAGTAATGTTTAGAAGAGAGAAAATATTTTCCCTTGACCCCTGAACTAGTAAATGCTAGAGGGATGATTTGAACCCAGGCCCTTCTGTATTCCAGTTCATGGGCTATTCCCAACTCAGCTTCCTCCACAGAGAGCCAGAAGGACCTTTAGGACAAATCCAATCAACCCCTTCTGGGAGAGAGGAAGAAGCAGAGGGCCAGCCAGGATGGCACCTCCCCCTGTAGAAGCTAATTCCATGGATTGCATTGCTTGCCTTCATTTTCCATGATCCTTTGGTTTGGTGGTCACCCCCAATGACTTGAAAATACTTGATCTGGGAAGGGCGTGTTGGTTCAGGAGAGCCTGCGAAGGATTTGTAATAGAAGGAGGACCCTGCCACTGCAGAGAGGTTGCCCAGGCCTTGGGGCAAGGCAGAGATGTGGGGCTGCTGGATGGATGAGGCACCTCCAGCTCCCCCAGCCCACCCCCCAATAAGAAGCCCATTCTGAGGAGGCGGCCGGACGCTTGAGGCAATTAAATCCAAAATTCATCCTGTTTAGCCACTGAAGACCATAGCCAACAGTCGCTCTCTGATGGCGAAATGCCCCCTTGGAGCTGCTGGGTTTTGATTTATTGGGAGAAACCCACAGGGCAGAGCCCACTGCGAGGCTGATTCATGTCAGCTTCTGTCATCAGTTTTCACTTAGCTTTTTGGCCAGCGCTGACATGGCCTCCCTTAAGGATGCAGAAGAATCCGAGGCCGATCCAAGAGCCGGCTGGAGGACTGGGGAGGGCCACTCAGAAGGCGGCGGCCTAGGGAAGCAGGGAAGATGAATGGCCGGGAGGCGGCCCATGCTCCGTGTGCTCTGCGCTCTGCGCGGGCTGCTTTCTCTAACTCCTTCCTCTGCGGGAGGAGCCTGAAGCCAGGACCACACCAGCAAGGGAAACAGGCCCAGGACATGTTTGCTGCTCACCACACACATGGCTTCTATTTCCTGCGCTGCCTCAGAGGCTGTGAGAAGGCTGTAGGATACCCAGGCTGTCTCTTCTTCCCATCCCTCGGCCTCCTGGACCTAGCAACTCACCCAACCCCAAACGGCATGTAAAGATGAGGGGAAGGAGGGAATGGGGCACCGCCCATGAAGGCTCTGGCAGGGTCAGAGGCCACCAATGTCCCTTCTGGGGGCAATATGGGAGCTTCCACATCCCCAAGAGGCACTGCATGTGCAGACAAATGTTCTGCATGGTCCCTCTGTACACACAAATTTCTTATATTTTCTAGATGGAGAAAATAAAACTGTTATATTTCTCATGAAAAGGGATAGGGGAACATGAATGGATGGTTCAGTGGAGAATCAAGATAACTTAGAAATAGAATACAGAAAGTTAGGACTGGGGGAGGGGGAACCTCAGGACCTAGAACATACAATGTTAGAGCAGGGAGGGATCTTAGAAAATACAATGTGGGGTTGAAATAGGGGAGAACTTAGAACACCCACACCACCACAGTCATTGTCCAGTACAAATCACAACACAAACACCAATCCACAATGATTTGTTTTCAAATTTTTAACATTTTTATTTAAAGTTTTGGCTTCCAAATTCTATCCCTCCACCCTCCCTGAGGCAGCAAGCAATCAGATATCAATTATGCACATACAGTTGTGTAAAGCATTTCCACATTAGTATAATGATTTTAGGTGGTTCTTGGTCAGGCCTGTCTGACTCTTCTCAACCCCTTGGACCTTCTCTCCATCATCTCCCACCATCTATCCAAGTTCACATTGTTTCCATGACAACATCCATTCATCTTATCCTCTGCTGCCCCCTTCTCCCTCTGCCTTCAATCTTTCCCAACATCAGGGTCCTTTCCCATGAGTCCCCTCTTCTCGTGAGGTGGTCAAAGTATTTCAGTTTCTGTTTCACTCTGGCTTTCCAGTGAATAACCCGAGTTAATTTCTTTAAATACTTGAGGCTGACAACATGTTTTCTTCACAAATTCTTAAAGTTCATGATTTAAGTATAATTAGTCCCATTTTACACCTGAAGAAATTGAAGTCGAGACACAAAATGGCTTTTCCATGAATGCCCAGCTTGTGCCAGCCAGGTGTCTGGCCCTGCAATGCCACAGTCTTGGCACGGACCCTGGGCAGCTGAACGATGACCAGACCTATTGACTTAGTTGAAAGGCACATGAAAAATAATCTATTTCAGCTCTTCGTTTACAGACGAAGAAATCGGGTCCCACAAAAAGGAGGTGACCTCCCCAGAGTCACACAGGAAGTAAGTGGCATGGGTGGGATTTGAACTCAGTTCTTCGACTTCCCATGGCTGTTTGCATAAATCGCAGCAGCCTCTCCAGCTGCCAAATGGAGGAATTTCTAATAAACTGAAGGAATCCTTCCCACATCCTCCCTGGAGTCCCCAGTGAATAAGTATAGCAGGGCTTACCAGGCACATGGTGAGACATGATTGGGAAACATCAGTATCTGATGAAACTTAATGATCTCCATGTGCTGACATGGGCCACGTCACCAGGCTTCTTGCAGCTTTGCGATTGGCAGTTTGAAGCCTGAATGTTGTGGGATTGTCATGATCAAGTGTGGCCTGGGAAAAGAAGCCTCAATCCCACCATTTCAGAAGTGGGGGTTATGGGTGCGGAACATCCCAGAAAGCCTCAGGCGTCACCAGCAAAAATCAGCAACAAACTTTTAAGGACTTCCTCGACACCATGTTCTGTGCTAAGCATTGGGGATACAATGTTATGATGGTAGAAATAATAGGCACAAATACCCTCCTTCTGAGATAGATACAGTGTCAATGGAAAAGAATCTCGGCAAAACAGGATGAGCAGCTGAGGGAGGGACCACCTGCAGAAGGCAGGACCTGAGCCGAGCCGTGAAGGGAACCAGGGAATCTTAGAGGAGGAGAGGAGTGGGGAGAGGGCATCACCAATGAGAAGGGTCCCTCAGAGGATGAAGGGTCCTGGACAAGGAACATTCAGGAAGTCAGAGTGCATGCAGGGGAATGTGGTGTAGAGAGATGAGAAAGGGAGGAAGGGGCCCGACAGGCTGCAAAAGTTGAATAGACAGACAGACAAAGAAATGAATGAATGAATAAATGAATGAATAGAAAACTACATAAATAAACAATAAAACAAATAAATAGATAAATAAATGAGTGGATGGATAGATAAATAAATAGATGAATAATGAATAAAAAATAAATAAATAGATGAATAAATGAGTGAATAAATAAATAAATGAATAAACAAAAATAAATAAATAGATAAATAAATGAGTGGATGGATAGATAAATAAAGAGATGAATAAACACACAAATAAATAAATAGATGAATGAATAAATAAGTAAATGAATGAGTGAATGAATAAACAAACAAACAAACAAATAAATATGTTCTGGAAGTAAGAAAGCAGATTATTTAGTCAGTCAAACAAACATTAATTAAGACCCTACTGTGGGGGCAGCTAGGTGGCGCAGTGGATAGAGCACTGGCTCTAGAGTCAGGAGTACCTGAGTTCAAATCCAGCCTCAGACACTTAACACTTGCTAGCTGTGTGACCCTGGGCAAGTCACTTAACCCCAATTGCCTCACTAAAAAAAAACAAAAAACAAAACCCTACTGTGCATGGAGTACTGTGCTGAACACTGAGGATACACACAAAGATAAACTATAGTCTCTGCCCTCAAGGAGCTCACAGTCTAATGGGGAAGGTATGGGATACCTGGGGGAGGGGTGGGGAGAGGACAAGCAAGGTGAAGTCCTACAGCTGGAGTCCAAAATGGCGAGGCGACTCCCCCGGGCCCCCTGCTTACATGGGCCTATGGGGGGGGGGGGCTCATTATTGTCCTCCCTGCACCCTCTCTAATCAGATGGAGGGAGGAGGCCCAGGGACAATGGGTGCTGAGGAGGTGGGAGTCTCAGAGGTGATTTGATCTTGCACAATTATGAGGTTCTGGGGAGAAGGAAAGCCAAGAGACCAACCCATGAGCATTGAATAAGGGAGTGACATGATCAGACCTGTACCTTAGGAATCCCTTTGGTGGCTGAAGGGAGTTTGGGCTGGGGTGGGGAGAGACCCCAGGCAGGAAAATTCTCCAGCAGCTACTGCTGCAGTCCAGGCCTGAGGTGATAAGGACCTGCACCGGGCTAGGAGCAACATCAGAGCAGATATGGGGAAGTATCTGAGAGATGTCCTGAATGGAGAAAAAAAGGGTTGGTGATGGATTGCATGTGAGGGGTAAGAGAGAATGAGGCCGGTGACTAAGCCTGAGTGACTGGGAGGATGCTGCTGCCCTCTTTAGTAACAACAATAATAATGAGAATAGTGATATAATAGCTAGGACTTAGGGCTTTGACATTTGCAAAGCACTTTACAAATACTTGATCTTCTCAACATCTCTGGGAGGGAGGTGCTATTATTTTCCCTGTGCCACAGATAAGGAAACTGAGGCACATTAATCAACTAGGAAGTCACATAGCTAGTAATTGCCTGAGTTCAGATTTGAATTCTTGACTGTATCTGCTCTATTTTTTGCCTTTTAGAAATTACTCTTCCTGGGTCTTACTCCAGCATGATGGGGGCTGAAAAATAGTGTGGATTCCTTCTGCAAAGAAATTGTACTGATGTGTTTCATTTTTATATTGTAAATATTTACAAATTACCCCCAAAGCAGCCTTGTAACAAAGTAAAACTAACAATACAATGTTTTTATCTGAAATTACATACAATAGTCCACCTCTGCCATTCCCTCCAAACTCCACATTTCAAAATTTTTAAATGTACATAAATGTGTTGTAAATTGTCCCAACATTCTTAGTGTATTTTTTAATTCCTTTTTTTTTTGGTGGGGCAATGAGGGTTAAATGGCTTGCCCAGGGTCACACAGCTAGTAAGTGTCAAATGTCTGAGGCTGGATTTGAACTCAGGTCCTCCTGAATCCAGGGCCAGTGCTTTATCCATTGTGCCACCTAGCTGCCCCCATAAGTATATTTTTAAAGGAGGTTGGGGGAGAAAGAAAAAAAAAGAGATACTGACAGAGAGAGACAGACAGAGACAGAGAAAAGACAAAGAAAGAAAGAGAGAAAAATCATCAAAATAAGCAGTTTCATGGACATATATAAATGTCCATTTTATTTGGTGTTCATTATAAAAAAAAAAGTTTAGAGGCTGCCCCTGATGACAAGCTTCCATTCCAATCTGAAGGACAAACAGTCTAATTGAGGGTGCTCTATTGCTCCATTTCTACCACTAAGACAACAGAGGAGACAAATGGAAAGTGGTGGGGTTCTCTGTCATCGATGGCTTCAGGTAATAACTAGATAACCAAGTATTGTTAATCCCTGTGTTTGTGTGTTTCCCTCTCATTAGACTAGGAGCACCTTGAGGTCAGGGACCAGGTCTAAGCAGAAGGCAATCAACCAACCAATCAGAGTGCATTTAGGAAGCACTATGCTAGGCAGGACACTGTTCCAAGCACTCCGTCTTCAGCCTCTAAGCAGTTTCATTGTACTTCTCCAATATCTATAATGTTTTGCCTTTTCATGTTCTTGCTTCCTTCAAGCCCCATTTGAAACTCCACTTTTTACAAGAAGACTTTTCTGATCCCTCTTAATCCTGGTGCCTTCCTTCTGCAGATTATCTCAAATTTATCCTGTCTGAAGCTTGCTTAAACATGGTTGTTTGCATGTTGTTTCCCTCATTAGATTGGAAGCTCATTGAGGGCAGCGATGGTCTTTTGCCTTTTGTGGTATCCCTAGCACTTAGCACGCTGCCTGGCACATAGTAGATGCTTAATGAATGTTTTTTATTTGACTTGTTGATTTGGAGATATGAAATAAAGCAAAACTATGGGCCCTGCCCTCAAAGAGATCACATTTTTTTTTTTTTAGTGAGGCAATTGGGGTTAAGTGACTTGCCCAGGGTCACACAGCTAGTAAGTGTCAAGTGTCTGAGGCCGGATTTGAACTCAGGTCCTCCTGAATCCAGGACTGGTGCTCTATCCACTGCACCACCTAGCTGCCCCAAAGAGATCACATTCTAATGGGGGAGATAAGAGAAATATAAAAAGGCAAATATGAGTAAACAATCGCATCAACTAAAATGTTTATATTCTAATGTTGGGCAATGATAAGTATGTCCTCTCAGAACTTTGTGATCAGGGATCAAAGAAAAAGTCTAATGAAACAGAGGGCTTGAGAGTGGTTCTGTAATGTCAAAGCAGTTGGTGGCACGATCGATAGAGCACTGGGACTGGAATCATGAAGATCTGAATTCAAATCCAGCCTCAAACACTTATTAGCTGTGTGACCCTGGGCAACTCACTTAATCTCTGTAGACTCAGTTTCCTCAACTCTAAAATGGGAATAATAAAATCACTTATCTCTCAGGATTGTTGTGTGGATCAAATGAGATAATTTTTAAAGTTCTTAGCACAGTGCTTGACACATAGTAGGGATGCTTAACAGATGCTTATCCCCTTTCCCCTTCCATTTTTGGGGAACTTAAAAGAATGGAAAGAGAAGGGAAGAGGGATATACTAATGGAGAAGAAGGAGAAAGATGAGGAAAATCATCTCACATACTTTGGATGTATTCATAGAAGTCTGTACAAACAAGGAGAAAAAGATAGAGGGAATGAGTAATACTTAAGGAAAACACACACACACACATACACACATACACACACACAATTGGGTACAGAAATACATTTTATTAAATGGGGAGGAATAGAGAGAAAAGAAAGAGGGCAATACAAAAGAGGAAAGATAAGAGAAAGGATTAGTTTTAAGGAAAACAAACTCTATTTAAAGAAGGTGGAATGCCAAATAGAGAAAAAAGAAAGGATAAAAAGGATAAGAGCCTCTATGAGCCAGAGTAGAGAGGCAGGAGAGCAGTCACAGATGGCCCCAAAACTAGATTATTCCTTCTCTCTCACCACCCTCTTCTTTAAGAAGAAGTAGCAGGAGACTCTGAGAAGGAAAAGTATAGAATTGTGGTAAATACAAAGTGAATAATCGTAACTGTAAATGTTAATGGGATGAACTCACCCACAAAAGGAAAAAAAAAAAAGAATGTCAGAATGGGTCAGAAAACAGTATCCAAATATGTTCTTTTATAATAAATACATTTGAGAGAGAAGTATGCACATAGAATTAAAATAAGAGACAGAAGCAAAATATTTTGTTTCATTTGAAGTAAAAAAAAGGGGGGAGATAGTAATCATGGCTTCAGACAAAGCAATAGCACAAATAAACATAATTAAAAGAAATAGACAGGGAAACTATTTTTTTCCTGAAAGGTAGACCAGAGGTGTCAAACATGTAACTTATGGTTCAAAAGACTCCTGAGTGGGGAGCAGCTAGGTGGCATAGT
The DNA here is from genome assembly GCF_019393635.1 of Dromiciops gliroides. Taxonomy (NCBI): domain Eukaryota; kingdom Metazoa; phylum Chordata; class Mammalia; order Microbiotheria; family Microbiotheriidae; genus Dromiciops; species Dromiciops gliroides. The sequence continues at coordinate 696,677,381 of NC_057862.1, forward strand.
GGATAAAGCACCGGCCCTGGATTCAGGAGGACCTGAGTTCAATTCCAGCCTCAGACACTTGACACTTATTAGCTGTGTGACCCTGGGTAAGTCACTTAACCCTCATTGCCCTGCCCCCCCTCCCCAAAAAAAGACTACTGAGTGCAGTCCAAACTAGATTAAAATGTCATTGTGAAATATTAAACAAAATAAGTAAAAGTGTAATAGAACCTAGATAATGGTAATATGTGTTTTTCTATGTCAATATGTGGCCCACAGGTATCTTTATATTTATTTTAGTGGCCCCAATTTCTTTTGGAGTTTGTTACCACTGCTATTTGTTGTTGTTCAGTTGTTTTAGTTGTGTCCATTTTGTGTGTGTATGTGTGTGTGTTACCTCATTTGGCATTTTCTTGGCAAAGATACTGGAGTGGTTTGCCATTTCCTTCTGCAGCTCATTTTAAAGATGAGGAACTGAGGCAAACAGTGTCATTGTGAATTATTAATACTAAACATAAACCCAATAAATAAAGTAGAAGTTAAATTAAAGGTTAAATTATACAGAGAAATAAATATTAAAGATATGAATGGAGAATCTCAATTTTTTTCTTCTTAGATGTAAGATACATCTAATCAAAATGAAAGCCAGAAATGAAGGGCATAGATACAATTTTAGAAAAGTTATCTTTTGGATAGTATGATAGAATACCAGAGATTATTGAATGAGAATAGAAAGCAGTTTTCCTGTTTCTCAACTGTGTATGACATATTTACAACAATTAACAACGTGTTAAGGCGTACAAGTCAGACTAATGGAAATATTAAATATAACTTTCATGAGCCACAATGCAATAAATTATATTTAATAAAGTACTATTGAAGAAAAATTTAAACATCAATTCTATAATAAATAACTTGATCCTAAGGAATAAGTGGTTCAAAAAATTAATCATAAAAACAATAGATCATTTCATAAGAGATAATTAAAACAATGAGACAAAATACCAAAACTTTGGTGTATGCAGCTAAAATAGTCCTAAGAGGAAAATTTGTATCTCTTTACTTTCATCATTAAAAGAAAGATGGATGTATTGGGCATGCAATCAAAAGCAAAAAAATTGAAAACCAATAAATTATATCTCTGTTAATTAAATGCCAAAATAAGAATCCTGGAAACCAGGGATTTTTAAAAATTCAAAGCAAATATAAAAAATAACACATCCAATTAATAAATTAAATCAGGATCTTTGTTGTTATTGTTCATCCTTCAGTTTTGTTTTTTTGCTTTTTTGTTTGTTTGTTTGTTTTTGCAGGCAATGGGGGTTAAGTGACTTGCCCAGGGTCACACAGCTAAGTAAGTGTCAAGTGTCTGAGGCTGGATTTGAACTCAGGTACTCCTTAATCCAGGGCCAGTGCTTTAACCACTGCGCCATCTAGCTGCCCCTTATCCTTCAGTTTTGAAGAGGGCCAATGACATCATGGGTAATGTCTTGACTTGAAAGTGAAATGGATTTAAGTAAGTCATCAACCTCACTCCCTCTTCCAGATTCCTTGAGGTCCAGTGGCAAGACAAAAGTCAACATGACTGGTGGAGGCCCCAGGATTCAGTGGGTGACCTTAGCATCTTTGATATCCAAGTCTAAGCACTCCACAGCACATGTTTCAGTTGCTTTCATGGCCATAGGCATGAATCATTCTCATCCACCCATTCTGCTGGGGGATGGCTTCAGGGGTTTGGGTAGACACTCCCCTAACTCACCAATAGGTTTGAGGCCTGTCAGTTACCCTCAGTCTTGTTTAGCTCATCTGCCAAGACTGCTGCACTAAGGTGTGGCTGCTATGCGTGCTACAGCTTCCTGGAGCCACATGTGAGAGTTGGGTGCAGGTGAACACCAAAAGGGGATGAGCAGCCCTGAAAAGGGCACAAGAAACCCTCACACCAGATGTGCTTATCCTCCTAGAACACTCCATCACCCCCTGCAACATGGTAGGTGCTTAACCAATGGTTATTGGATGAATGAAAGGTAAAAACCAACAGCATTTGGCCACAGATTAGATAGGTGGAGTCAGTGCAAGGGAGGAGTTGAGGATCACACTGAGTTTCTGAGTCTGGATGACTATGAGGATGGTGGTACCCTCAGCAGTAACTGGGAAGTTCAGAGGAGGGAAAGCTGGGGGAGTGGGGGGTGGGGGTGAAGATAATGGGTTCAATTTTAGACATAATATATTTGAGATTCCCTGGGTCAGTTTGAAATGTTCAGAAGTTGTCGTGGATGTGAGACTAGAGGTCAAAAGAAAATTTAGGACTATAATCTCATGGAGATGATAATTCAACCCATGGGAACTTGTCATCACCAAATGATAAGAGCTTAGAGGGAAAAGGGAAGGAGGCCACAGACAGAGCCTTGAAGGACACCTCTAGTTAATGGGGATGACCAGATAAAGATCCAGCAAAGGAGATTAAGGAGGATCATAGAGGTAGGATGAGAAGCAGGAGAGGTTTGTGTCAGGGACACTGAGAGAGAAAAGACAATAACCCAAAGAAGATGGTGATGGGTAGTGTCAGTGACTACAGGGATGTCAAAAAAGGTAGGGACTAAGGAAAGGTAATTGGATTTGGCAATTAAGACATCCTTGGTGACTTTGGATAGAGTGGATTTGGTCAAATGATGTGGCCCACAACAAGATTGAAGAGGTGTGAGAAGAGAAGGAGAAGAGGGGAAGTGGAGGCATTGATTGTAGACTGCTTTCTTAAGGGGTTTAGCTGAATATGGGAGGAGAGAGAGAAAAGTTAACAACTGGCAAGGATGGGAGAATCAGGTGAGATTTTATTTATTTTTTAGGGGAGACAATAAATAGAAATATTATTGTACTTCATTGTAGGATAGAGAGACAGCCATTATTTGGGTCAGGCTTAGATGTCCATGTCTCTATGAACTTGGAAACAGACAAATTAAACACTAGTAAGGAAATTTGGGGTATATGAAAGAGGGAGGCAGAGGACCTGAGTTTTAATCCTAGCTTTGCCTCTTGCTAACTTTTTGATTTGAAGTCGTCATTTCTCCTCCTTGGGATTCATTTTCCTCATTTAAAAAATGAAGGTGTTGGGCATAAGTGACCTTTAAGGCACCTCTGACAATTCTGATACTCTGTGTTCTAAGGTCTCTTCTAGCTCTGATATTCTATGTTCCAAGGTCCCTCCCAGTTTTAATATTCTAGGTTCCGAGGTCCCTCCTGGTTCTGGTATTCTGTGTTCTAAGTCCCTCCAATTTCTGATATTCTGTGTTCCATTGTCCCTTCCAGTTCTGATATTCTAGGTTCCAAGGTCCCTCCCAGTTCTGGTATTCTATGTTCTAAGTCCCCCCCATTTCTAATACTCTGTGTTCTAAGGTCTCTTCCAGCTTGGATATTCTGTGACAAAGGCCCCCCACCCTTTTGATATTCTAGGTTCCAAGGTCCCTCTGAGGCCCGCTGTTCTATGTTGGTCTCACCTAGCTCTAACATTTGTGAGTTTCACTGATTCTTATCCTAGCCTGAGTGAGGCGGAGGGGATGGAATAGGCTGTGTCTTCATTCTGGGAGTCACCCAAAGGGAGGGTGCCGCACTTGGCAGGGTCCTGAATTCCGTCAGCGTTGGATCACCACATAGGTTTGACTGCCATCATGCCCCAAGGCGGAGCCTGGACTTGACGGTTCTTTACTGACACTGCCTTGGGTCTTATGTAATGACACTAAAATAATTACAAACCGTGCTTTATTTTTCTTCCATGTTTATTTCCAAGCGGAATAGGAAAGAACACGGCCTGTCACCCGATCTTGTCCTTTTCAATGAGTAACGGGGCTGTTTTTAAACTCCTCTGTCGTTCCTGGGAACAAGAAAACACTTCAAACTTCATTCCTGCCCAGTGACTGTTCCCTTTTAATAGGATAATGTTGAAGAATCTGCATAACGATGTTCACGGAGCTCTGAAATTGATCCTGATGCTCAATTGAATTGGACATGGCTGTAAAGAAAGATATTTTAACTGATGTCTGTGTACAGCACGTTCCTCATGTTTAATTGTTCACTTTCCACTGGCTCCTTACCAGGGAGCTCCCAGAGAGGTCCTGAAGACACAGACCCTGCCTCAGTTCATTCTTGATGCTCAATGGCCTACCTGGCAGTCAGGGAGGAAATCAACCTCCAAGGAAAAGCTTGGTGAACTTTCTCATTCTCATAAAGCAACAGTGACGTGATTAAAGATGGCCGGCTGCTGGCTGTGAATGACAGCAGAGGGGGACAAGCTATGTTCTGTCCTTTTTCATTTGGAAATAAACTTGGAAGAAAAATGGATCGACATCCTATGGCCGTAATTGTTACAGAGTTACCCCCATAAGGGATACCCAAATTCCACAAATGGTCAAATGAGATAATATGTGTAAAGCTCTTAGCACAGGACTGGCCAATAATGGATGCAGAACAAGGAGCCCTGGATTCTAGGAGAGACAGTACTGGATCAGCCACTTGCATATGAGTGACCTTGGATAAGTCTCTTTGCTCTTTGGTCTTCCTTGATTGATGGTTGCAGGTCCTCCTCTTTGGAGTTCTTCAGGCAGTGGCTGAATGGTCGCTTTTCAAGTATTTCAAAGTGAAAGGGCTGGCCACTGAGCTGTTTTCAGATTCTGAGATCCTATGATTCTGAGCCTCAGTTTCCTCCCTTATAAAATAAGGTTTGGGGGTGAGTCTAAAGGTAAGGCTTGGACTTAGATTTCATTGGTACAGAGAACTCTCAGAAAAGGATAATCTACCAAGAGAAGGGCAGCACCTACTCCATGACCTAGAGTCTAGAGAGCGATTCATTTTTGTCTTTGGATCTCCTCTGCCTGGATCATACGAGGCTCTTTGTCATTGTTATCTCTTACTTTTATGTCATCTCCATTTTCCAACAGCAGCCAGAATGGAAAACAGGACTGCAACTCTGCTCTGAGCAGCATAGCCTATCTGTCCTGTAGCTGCCTCCTGTTCTATACTTGACCCTAGGGCACCTTCATCATGTTTGACTGCTTTAAAAAGTCAGTCAGTCATTCATCCAGCAAACACTTTGTAAGGACGTACTTTAAGACAGAAGCTGCAGAATCCTGCTCTATATTCTGGGAAGACCGTTTAAAAGTCCCTTCCCTCACAGTATGGAGGAGGCCAGGAGTGACTTCTGAGAAAGCTCATGCATTTGGGGAGAGGAGTGTTGGGTGACTCGAAGGCTGATTCCAGTGATCTGAAGAAACAGTGGGGACCAAGGTGGGCACCACCATGCCCAGATATAGATGACTTTTTCAAGGAATTGGTAGTGAAGGGGAAGAAAGCTAAGACTAGTGGATAGAACATGAACCCAGAGTCAGGAAGACCTCATCAAGTAATCTAAGTCCTCTCTCAATGTGTCCTCCCTTAATTTGGGTTTCAGTGTTGGGTTGACCTTTTGACCTTTTGTTGGGGGAAGGGGGACTTTAGTTCCTCTTGTCAAGTGAAATAGTTATTTGTATTGGTGAGAAACCAGAAGAAAAATGAGAGTGAAATAGCAATTCTTTTTCTGAACATATATGTGGATGTAAATGCAAACACACATACATACACAAATTCTGTAAGTATATATTGGACAATACCACATTTGGTTATTCATTGTTTGATGTCTCCCTTGTCTCCATCTCTGATAAAGGCAGCTTTTAAACCTCCCATTAGTAGCTGATGAGTTTACTATGTAGACATATCCTTGTCTTTTGTTTGTGTCTGCAGAATGACATTTTGGAGAGTTTCTTATCCTCTTGAGGTAACTAACCATGCAGCACTTTGATAATGGTAAAAAATTAATAATTAATAATAAGAGCTGGCATTTATAAAATATTTTCTTTTTTATAAAATATTTTCAAATTTTCAAAGTGATTCACACACAACATTACATTGGATCCTCACAACAACCCTAGAGGGTAGGTGCTAGGAGTGTCCTTATTTTACAAATGGGGAAACAGAGGCAGAAGAAGTTAAGTGACTTGTCCATGGTCACGCTAGGAAATGTCTGATGAAGGATTTGAACGTGTCTAATCCCCAGTCAGATATTCTATCCCCTATGCCACCTAGCTGCAACCTGTCCTCGAACTCTCTTAGATCCACTCTTCCAAGAGCTAAAATGTAAGTCAAACTATGCCCAGATTGGCTCTTCTTGTTTGTCATGAATTCTAAGATGTCGTCAGTGGTTACTCTCTCCCCAGTTTTCCATTGCTTTATTTTGGAGTCAGTTCCTCCTTGTTAATCAGAATCACAGCCAGGGTGCATGTTTCCTGCATTACGTCATCTACCTTCTGAACAACAAAATTATCATTAAATCAAATCATTGATGCGTCATTTGTCTCTTTTCACTAAGCCAGAAGCCCAGCAGATATTTGCACAGTCATTCAAATATGCTACCATCTACACTCCTGCCATGTCTTCTATGTTTGGCTGGACAGTCCAGAGGACACTGCTGCCCTATTCTCACATTACTTCTCCTACTGTTGATGCTCTCCACTAATCAATCAGTCTGCTGGCTACTCCCTAAACCAAGCCTTTATTTAAGTCCCTCCGACCTCATCTTTGGAACACACTCCCTCTTTGCCTCTGCTCCTTAAATACACTACTTTCCTCGAAAACAGTTTTATGGGAAATCTATCCTGATTTCCCCAAGCATTAGCACTATCTCCTTCTTGGAATTATGTGGCATATCATTTATAGTCTCTTCATTATTTATCTGGTAGAAAAAAATATATCCTTGGGTAGCAACATACCTGGTAGTGATCATTGAAAAAGATTCTGGGAAGAAGTTAGAGAGATTCTCTGGAGAATTCAATAAACACCTCCAGATCCAATGAACCTACAACCTGATAGTTGGCAACTTCAATGTAAAGGTAGGAAAATATCATGATATGAAGAAATGTATGGGAAAGGACGGATGAGAAGAAAATTAAAGGGATCCAAAGCACGATGACTGTGTAGAAGTGACTTTGTATCATAAACACCTTCTTCAAAAAGAGATTTCCAAAAGGTAGGGTATGGTGTGCACCAAACACCATTCCAAAGAATGAAACAGACTCCATTTTAACAGACAGAAAAAGATTCAGCATTGCTGTAGGACCTATCACAGATTGGCTGTTATAGCATAGTCAGGCCATTTTTCTTTTATAGAAAGAAAAAATAGTAACAAGAAAATAGGGAATGCAATTAAGAAAATTTAGCTTTTAATTATTTAAGCAAGCTGTTGAAAATAAAAAATGAGAAACGGACAACAGAAATTACTTCAGCACCAACCATAATGATTTCATCAAGAAGTTAAACCACTATAAACTAATTGCTACAACAGAGAGATCAAATGTGCCTTATTCAGTAAACATTTACCTTACTTACCAAATAAAGAAAGGTATCTGCCAAAGGCAACAATGGATTAAAATATAAATTAATTTATAAAACTTTAAGAGAAAGGGTTTTAGGCAATTATGAGTAGTATCATTTTCTAAAAAAGAGAGAAGTAAAGTTAAAATTAAAATTAAGCTTGAAAAGATACCAACTAAGCCAGGTCATATTTGGGATGTTCAAGAATGAAAAATGGAAAAACAAACAGAAGAACAATAGAAAATATTTGAAAAAGTCCTTTTGAAAAACTCTTTTTTTTCCATCAAGGATGGTGAAGCCACCACATTCTGGCTGCAATGTGGCAGATCCTCAGGTATTTACAGAGGAGGCAGAAATATCACCAAAGAAAACAAAGATGGGAAATTTACCTTTCTTTTCTTTGTTATATGTGTATATCACACATATACCTACATAATTTATATAAACACAAAGATGTGTGTATATATGTATGTGTTCAGACATATATACTATCTAAGTATATGTGTGTGTGTGTGTGTGTATTATATATTTGTGGGAGAGACAGAGTTGTATAGAGAAGATAGGTGATGACAATTATACAAGGGCATATGAGGTATCTAAAGGAGGATGGAGGAGTGGATAACAAAAGTTAGGGGGGAATCTTGAATATTTTTAATGTCCCTGAAAAGGTAACTGAGAGAACATCAATTGCTATTGACCTACATGCCTTTTCTCCTATGATCCAATGAATTAATATTTGTAAAGCACTCAGCACAGTGCCTAGCACATAGTGGGTGCTTACTAAAGTCTTGGTTCTTTCCTTCCTTCCATGTATACAGAGTCACTGAGGGTCTGCTGTACATAAACTGATAGCATTCTCAGTAAGGTTATTAGAAGGAGACAGGCAGGCTGTCAGAAGAGACCACGTTCGGGGAGCTGTGCTAAGAACTGAGGATACAGACAATGAATGAAAAGATTCCTCCTCACAAGGAACTTGGATTCTGATGCAACATACAAAGGCATGTGCAACACATATTAGGCAATTAAATGCTCCTTGGTTGATTGATTGAATGGTCAGATTCACAAGACTCTATCACAGGTGTTTTAATTATCCTTCTTTATGTGGATTTCATACCTAATTCAGAGCCAATTGTTTCTATACTTATGGGCCAGCGATCCAAATTGCTTTCCCAAGTAAAAACTCCTTAAGCAGCTGCTCATTTCCCTCTCTCCATTTCCCTCCACCACCTACCACTACCTCATCACCATTCCACTTAAAATCATCTTGCTTGGGACTCTAGTGATCAATGGTTTTAAAGATTGACAATGTCACTACATCATCACCAAAGGTCTCAGTATCCAAACCAAGTTCCTCGTCGTTATCAGTCATCAGCATCATGACCGTCACCATCATCTTGGCAGGTCATAGCCGCCATCGATACTAGGACATGACACACGCTGCTCTTATAGACTCTCTACTGCTATTGCAGACAACACCCTCCTCCAAGTCGCCCAGGTCCATAGCCTCAGGATGCTCCTCGATTATTTGATGGATATGCCCAACCATCAGGGAGTGGCTGAACAAATGAGGATGTGCAGAACTCAGAGCAACACAATCTGGAGACTTATAGAAACAGAGGCCAATGGGTCAGCACAACCAGCAGAACAATGTTCATTAGGAAGACAGCGGTGGAAATGGAAACACTAAAAGCCAGCCTTTAGGGATTTCAATGAGGAAAGATCCTCCTCCTCCCCCTTCTCCCCTTCCTCCTCCTCCCCCTCCTCCTCCCCCTCCTCCCTCTCCTTCCCCTCCCCCTCTTCCTTCTCCTCCCCCTCCTCCTCCCCCTCCTCCCCCTCCTCCTCCTCCCTGGGGTAGGCAGGATTAAGGGGAATTCCCCTCCAAAAATGTAAAACATTTATGTAGACCATATCACAGGAAACGTCTCGTGCTGAGTGCTAGTGATACAAAGGGAGATCGGATTGGGTTTTGCACTGATGTGGGGGTGGGAATGGGTGTCAATGAAATGTATACAAACCAGTAGACATAAAAGGCATAATGTGATCTGCATAAAAGAAGGGTCTAGACCAAGGACATCAAGAATCAAAGAGGCTTCATGAAGCGAGTGGTACCTTTAGGAAGCTTTGAAGGATGATAAACAATTTTCAGAATGAGGCTGAGGATTAGTGGCAGTAATTCATGGGGGCCTGGATGATCTTAGGATGTGAGTGGGGGAGAGCGAGGAGCATATTCTAGCTTGAACACAGAATATTTGAAAGGGAATAATAAGAAATAGGTCTGGGAAGGACAGCTGGAGTCAAATTGTGGAGGGCTTAAAATGACAGGCTAAGGATTCCTGGAGGCAGTAGGAAGCCATAGACACTTCCAGAGCAGAAGAGTAAGGATCAAATTTAGACTCACTCATTGTTGAAATTGCTTTGCCATCTTGGTGGCGGATGACATGTAGTAGGGAAGAGGCTGGAGGCAGGGAGACCAAGAAGAAGGTTATTATCTGGGCAGAAAGTAATGACAGGGACAGCTAGATGGTGCTGCAGTGGGGCCCTGGATTCAGAAGGACCTGAGTTTAAATCTGGCCTCAGACACTTAACACTTACTAGCTGTGTGACCCTGAGCAAGTCACTTAATCCCAATTGCCTCACCAAAAAAAAAACAAAGAAAGTCATGAGGAGACTTCCCCCAATTTAATGGGTACGCGCCTTATTTGTAGAATCATTGGCATGAGTTGTCCCAGCCCCACCAAAATGAGAGGTCCTTTGGGAGCCTCTTTTTATCTCCAGCACTAAACACATTGGTTGGTTCACAGTAAGTGCTTACTAAATGCCTGTTGACTGGCAGTGTTGACTGAGGATAGCATCTGGAGAGTGGAAAGAGATGTCATGAACAGGATCAGCAAGACTCGGTTACTGCTTTGACATCAGAATGGGCTAGGGAGGTCACAGAACATCAGGGGAGGTGAGAGGCCTTGGGGACACTCCTGGTGGTGGCCATGCTCAGTGGCCAGAGGACTCTCCTCGTCTGGGACTCGAGGCTTGGCCTCTGATGCATCATGCTCCACTTGTCAGAGCACTACTGGAGTCCAGTCTGGACTTTCTCACTTGACAAACTTGCATCTGTCAGGGGAGCCTGAATTCCCAGCTTATTCTCACATTTACCCCCAAGGCCGCTGAAATTTCAAAACAGCTCATTGTTTATCAAGGTCTGTCAAACAAGGCCTGGTATTTCTTGCAATTGTTTGTTTGAGCAAAAAATTACCCCCCCCCTTTTCCTTGTCACCCCCCCCCAAGTCACCAACTAAAAGGGTAAGTGTTTAAACAAATAAACTCCCAGCAATATTCCATGTAAGACGGCTTCTTTCCAGGCTAGCTGAGATTGCTCAGAGCCTGCAACAGAAATTGTTATTGGACCACAGTGTCCAGGGCATTTCCACCAATATCTGGGTTCCCTTTATCTGTCTCTTCAGTGCCCAGGGAGTGTGTCCAAAGTATCATTCCGTGACCTCTTGTAGCACTCGAAGCATTAAGGAGAGATTCTAAGATAAAACTGAATACAAATGGTCACCAGACAAGAGCTTCCCACGTGGAGCTGGTGTGGAGTCATGGTGAAGGAATCCAAATTGGAAGGCCTGGGTTCTAATTCTGCCTTTTCTCCAAACTAACTTTGTGACCTGAGCCTGTTGTTTCCCCTCTCAACATCCCCAAACCGTAGCTAGAAGGCTTTTTAAGGGCTACTGAGTCTGACCTGCGCCTGACCCTGCCCCCTCCTCCCTGAACAGAAGAAGGCTCAACATTTAGCATCTCAATTTCTGCTTGAAGAGTCTCCCAAGTGGGAACTCACCAGCTCCCGAGGTGACTCATTTCCCTACTTTGGACAACTCACCTGATGAGAAAGGGTAACCCCCTCCCCCCCCTCCCCCCCCCCCCCCCCGCCCCAGCACACCAATATCACATCTCAGTCTCCTGCATCTCCTCATCTACTTCTACTCCCTGGGGCCTAGCAAGACAAAGTCTCAGTTTCCCCATCGGCATAATCAGAATAGCCCCAGTCCTGTATCTCTCACAATTATTTTTGATGGTCTAATGAGAAAATAGTTTAAAAAAAAACACTTTGTAAGGTATCAGAAAAGGAAATGATAACTTCCCTACCAACACTTTGAGGATGTGACCCCACTGTCCAAACCCGAGAGTAGGCCCTTGTTCCATGATCTCAAAACCCTCCTTGCTTTGATATTCCTTACTCTAAATTCTTTTCTTTCTGGCCCGTCATCCTTTTTTTAGCACTATCTGGGGGTCTGGGCAGCCTCCAGGTGTAGCTTTTCCGTGGGTATTTTCTGGGGTCCCTCCAGGAAAGCTCAGTATCATCTTGTCCGTGAGGGTTTCCCCCAAGGAAATGGGACTGGTTGGGTTCAAACTTGTGTGGCTGACTCCAAATCTGGCTAGTTCCTGCCTAACCCTGACAGTGATCTTTTTCAGCTCTGTCTAGAGACCAGGGAAAAATGAATTTGCCTAAATCTTAGCTAAGCTTCTTCTTCAGTTATTGTAGAATAATTGGGGAGAAGTGGGCTAGAGTTAAATAAGATGTGCTTTGAACCAACTAAATGACTCGATCAAAGGGAACCTATTAATGGTGGGTAGAGACTTGGAAGAGCTTGGTGGCAGAATGGATAGAGTGCCAGGCCTGGAGTCAGGAAGACTTGAGTTCAAATCCAGCCTTAGACACTTACTACCTGGGTGAGCCCAGGCAAGTCACTTAACCCTGTTTGCCTCAGTTAGCTTATCTGTAAAATAAGCTGGTGAAGGAAATGGCCAACTACGGCAATATCTCTGCCAAGAAAACCCCAAATGAGGTCATGAAGAGTTGGATACAACAGAAAAATGAATAAATAACCATAGAAATTTGGAAAGGAGTCTCCAGTGGAGTGCTACAGGGATCCACATGGGCTCTGTGTTTGATATTTTTATCAATGACTTGCATGAAGTCACAGATGGCCTACTTATCAAATTAGCAGATGTCATAAGGCTGAGAGAAATAGCCAACACCCTGGATGACATTGGCATAGGGGCCAAAAAGAACTTGACAGGCAAGAAATCTGGGTCAAATCTAACATAACAAAATTTAATCTGGATAAATTAAATGTCAAATGAGGGAGGTTATATCTATTAGAGGGATTATAGACGTGGGGTTCAAGGGAAACCTCAGGATTTTTTTCCTGCATTTTTAAAATGATGAAATTGAGATCCATGATATTAAGGGCAGCTAGGGGGTGCAGTGGATACAGCACTGGCCCTGGATTCAGGGGGACCTGAGTTCAAAAAGGGCCTCAGACACTTGATACTTACTAGCTGTGTGACCCTGGCCAAGTCACTTAACCCTCATTGCCCTGAAAAAAACAAAACAAAAAGGAAAGTAAAAGAGATCAATGATATTAAAAAACTTTCCAAAGGTCACATTGATAGTAAATTGTAGGGAAAGAGTTTAAAAAAAAAGAAAAGAAAATGTTCAGATAACAGCTTTTCTGGAGGATAAGATCTGGGAGTATTCATGGACTGCAAGCCCAGGACATGCTAAGTGTGCCTGAACAATAAGAAATCAATGGGAACTTAGCCTCCATTAGGCAAGACCCTAGAGGTCCAAGTGCAGGGAGTTGGTAGTTGCCCTGAATGCTGCTCTGGTCAAACACCTTCTAGAGGATTGAAGTCAGTCCTAAGAAAAATGCTGATGCACAGAAGAGTGAGCAGAGGATAGAGCATGATCCTGAGGTCATGCCTTCTGAATAGCAATGAAAGGGACTGGAGTAAAAAATCCTTGGGGGTTGAGGGTTATGCTAACTGCCTTCAAGTAGTTGAAGGCCTATCCACTTAATCCCCATGTTCTGAGAGCTTCCATTTATTCCACTGTTCTTGGCTCAAGAGGAGAGAACCAGGAGCGACCAGTAGAAATCTTGGAAAGGGAAAGCTTCCTTAAGAAGGGGATCCCTGTTCCCAAAGGGGCATGGATTGGCTCAGAAGCTTGTGGGCTCCTGCTTGTTCCAGGTCCCGAAGCAGACACTGAGTGACCCTTTGTAGGCTATGCCACAGCAGAGTGTGGGCTTGAGAAGATGGCCACTGAAGTCTGCTCCATCTTTCAACTGTATCCCACATTAGCCATCCCACCCAGCTTGGGGTCATCTGCAAACTGAAGGTATGGGCAATCTTGTCCTTTGCCCAGGACTTTGACAACACTAAAGGCTGAGCAGAAATCCCTGGGTATCCTCCATGAAGTCCCCTTACGAGTGGATATCATATTATAAATCGTATTATGTCATGCTATCATAATGCACACATTAGACATAATAATAATTGCTTCATAACAAAGGTTTACCATAAGGTTAAAAAAATCAAATTATTAAATGCCTAATCAATTAGACAGGATTATTGAGTTTTTAGCGATTGAATGTAAGGTAGATGACACCATACAGTAAACATCCTGTGATTGCCTGAAAGAGTTCAACACACCTGAGGGGCCATGGATAAAAACAGAGGTCAGTCCACACTGAGCTCAGACAAAGGGTGAAACAGCCTTGTGGTAGAAAAACTCCAATTCTCTCTCCATCCCCACTGATGGTATCACTAAGAAACTGAACCAGGAACAGTCCAGCTGGAATGAGAAAGACTGGACCAAGAAGAGGCAATTTCCCCACCTATGGACTCTCCAAAGCCTACAGCAATGGGGACCTTCAGTGGGAGAAGGGCAGGGCATAGATATTTCTATGACTCTCAACTAAAATCCCATCTTTTACAGTAAAGCTTTCCCCACCCCTTTTAATTCTAGTGCCTTGTTCATTGTTTCCTATTTAACCCATTCATAGCTTTTTTGTATGCATACACACACATATATATATACATATATGCATATATATATATATATATATATATATACGTGTGTGTATGTGTGTTTGCACATTGTCTCCCCCATTAGATTGTGAGTTCCTTGAGGAAGTGCCTGGACAACAGTAGGTACGTAATAAATGTTTATTGATTGCTTGCTTCCTCTGCCTAGTTTGTGCCAGGCACTATACTAAGCCCTTTACAAATATTCTCTCATTTGATCCTTACAACTCTAGGAAGTAGATGCCGTTATTATACCCATTATAAAGTTGAAGACACTGAGCCAAACAAAAGTTAAATGACTTGCCCAGGGTCACACAGCTGGTAAGCATCTGAGGTCCTATTTGAACTCAGGTCTGCCTGACCAGTATTGTGAGCACTGGGGTGCTCACTCTGAGCCTCTTTTATTCAATAGAAGAGAATAATGTCTGTTAATGTTGTAAGTTAGTCCTTTGCCACATGTGTTCTCTCTATGTGTCTCCCCATAGACCCTTTATGTATTTGTGTGAGAGTGCACCCTATTCTTTGAGGGAAAGAATGTTTTTGAAACTACTGTCTGCCCATGCTACACCTTTGATAAAAATGTCATTAAGTGTTCCTGACTATTAGTGGGAAGTACAATCTGCCAGTCCCTTAAGAATTAAAAATGAGCCACCCTCAGAGGGCAAGTGGTAGGTGTGATCATAGGTGCCACACACTACAGATAAGTAGTAATGAAAAGCAAAATAAAGGATATCTCTAAAAAAAATGATTAAAAGGAAGTTAGGCTGTCAGCGTGGAGAAGAAGGGCTATCCACTGGACATCTCCACCATGCACTTTCTAGGCATCCTTGGGATGTGTGGAAAACTTGAAAAGGTCACCAGTGTGTTGAGTTGACTAATGGGAGAGCATGGGCAAGCATGGTAAGGTGGCATCTGTAAAATTGGAGGGACATCAGCATCAGTGAGACCTAAGAAACATGTCAACACTTGACAGATGGTTGCAGTAACGGCGATCTCTGCCTACATCACAAGTCACGAATAGAGAAGCATCTCTTAGCCATGGTCTTACTTCCCAGTTCACAGTGACACCATGAGGTAGGTAGTGTAAGTATTATCATCCCCATTTTTACAGATGAAGAAACTGAGGCTTAGCAATATCAATGCTAATGCTAATGATGCTGGATAGGGAATTCCACAGACGGTACATAGGTTGGACCAGATGAGGTTGGAGGAACATCCCAAATCTGGGAGTCTGGGATTCCATGATCATAATTTAGATGAGGGAAATGCTTGCTGGCAATGAGCAGCCAGTATGTCGGTCAGTGCTGCTTTGTGGGAGAACGTTATTCTTTGGGAAATCTGGCTTGTGTTGACACAGCCATTCATGTTAGTTCCCCACTGCTGTTTCCACTTGTTGCTAATTTTTCCGAGTTCCCTTTCCCTGATCAGATGGTCCAGAATTTTTCACACCACTTAGGGGACATGGAGATGGAAATTTTGAGTAAATGTTATATGCCCGATTCTGCATTATCCAAGAGTGAAAAAAAGAAAGGGGGTCAGTCCCAACTTAGGGTGTGGTGGCCACAGGGTGCGGGGCGGGGGGGGGTGGCAGTGTACAGGCAGGGCTGTTTCTTGATACATGAACACTGACAAAACAGCTGAAATAGAAAAAAACTGAGACTTTCCATGTGTTTCATGCTTGCTGTGGAAAACTCTCTTGAGGAATTTAGGAAAAAGTAATGAAATTATTTGTGAAGTATACAATTCTCACTCTGATTAGTCTTCTGTTACATTTTCCTGACTCAGATTTGTAAACACAGCAGGGTCCCTCATTGCTGAGTCCTGCTCAGGCTGAATTTCTCTACTAATGGATCCTTAAATTAGGAAACTCAAAACTGTGGCATACGACGATGCCTTGAAGGGACTTGGGGCAGTTAGTCTGGGGAAGAGAAGACTGAGGGAAGACATGGCATTATCATCAAACATCCCTTGTCTCGATTGATGGATTGAATATAATAAAGCTTTAAAATGTTTGTTGAATGAATTACCTTGAGGACTCTGCTATAAAGGGAAAAAATAGAATTGTTCTGCTCAGGAGGGAGGAGCAGAATCCATGGGTGGATTCTTTGGTGCAACACTGATAAGCTGTCCCAGTTCATTACAGATGGTACAAGACTTGGAGGTAGATGGGTTAGTGATGCTCCAAGGCCTTCACTGTCACCATATTTCAGCTGATGCCAAGGAAGGAAGAGTCACAACATGAGGCACTGGGGGTATTGAGAACAACCAAAGGCAAAGACAAGCGCAATGAAGGGCACCACCAGTGGGGTGGATGGCCCCTTGAGCACAAGGTTCTTTGGATCATGGGAGGAGTGGGGAAGGACTCAATGATGCCCCACCAGGGGATGATCTCCAAGCTGGGGATGCATAGACTAAACCAGGCTCTCCTCACTGCACATAGTTCAGCAGCTCCATCATCTTTTCCAAGTATAAGGCAGCTCATCAATGGATGTGACAATCATGAATTTTATGTCAGAGACGGCAGTTCTGGTTCAGTATCATGGCTGATGTTATAGGCAGACAGGGAAGGGCTCCAGGACTGATCAGCGACCCCTTCTTCCCTGCTGTTACTCCACAAAGAACCAAATCCTAAAGTTGTCTGTGCTCTATTTATTCATCAGCAACTGATAACCCACCCTTCCTCCTCTTACCTAAACATATCCCACTAATGTGGCCATCTCTGCAGGGAAAGCAGTACCTGAAAGATGACCTGCTCTGGCTGAGGTGGTGGTGGTGTGTGTGTGTGTGTGTGTGTGTGTGTGTGTGTGTGTGTGTGTGTGTGTGCGTGTACACATTAAAGACATATAGAGATGATGGTGTACTTGACTTGGATTCCAATCCTGCTTCTGAGATTTACAAATTGTGTGACCCAGGACAAGCCACTTAATGTGGATGAACTCCACTTTCCTCATTGGCAAAATGGGTATAGTAATGATCCATGTAGCTCCTCCCTCACACTAGATGGTGCTTATCCAGTGCTTCACAAAGTCTGGAGTATAATCAAAATGGTGGCTCTTGTGAGCAGGGTTATTGTTCCATTCCATTCCACTTTGGGTTCCTTCTAATTGTTTGGACTTGACATTCATCTCACATGATTCTACTTCCTGGGCAGGTCTTCAAATGCCTGGAGAGAGCTTCCTTGGTGCCACCCCAGCCTTCTCCCCTCAGGCCTACACATCACCAGTTCTTTCCCTCAATCTTTCTATTATATAGTCTCAAGTCTCTTCCCCATCCTGTTCTGCCTCCTCTGGTTGCTAGGCAGGTTGTCAACATCATTTCAACCATATAGCACCCTCCAATTAAAATGCCTATGGACCCACTTCTGCTCTCATGGCCTCTGTTACAAAAATAAATGACCAAATGGCTACCTCTCCCCTTCCCCAAATATGACATTCAAGAACTAAAAGGAGAGCACGCTTCTTCATGCTGAAGAAAGAAGGCAAAGACATGGAATTATAGATAGCTCCATCTTCTTCCTCCCACTTCAAGGCCAGATTGGGCCCATCCATAAGACTGCAGAAGTTAATAAAGATTCAATATCGTAAAAAAATTCACCATGACTGAATGTGTTACCAATTCTCCATCCCACCACAGGGATGGAAATCGCGCAGTAGTTGAGACTGGACATGCTGGGCTGCGGTCAGGGAAGAGAAATTAGGTTTCCTCTTTGCTCCAGGGCAAAACATTGGAAGCTACATGGGAAAAGGAAGTTTGGGTTGGAGTGTGGGGATGCCAACCCCAGCTTGAGCTCCGATTTGAGCTGATCCACACCAGGGGCTGGAGGCAGAGCTGTCCTACTTTTTATGCTAGTGGGCCACAGTTCAGAAGATGTTCCTGCCAACAGCTGCCATGGTAAGGACTTGAAGAAACAGGAGGAGAGGCTGGCTGGCACGATACATCCCTCCAACAATTTCTGTCTGCCCAAGAGCCATGATCTGGGAAGGGAGCAGGAATGCAGCTTCTGAAGTGGCCGTCAGTCCCAAGCAGCATCCTGGAGGCCGGTGAGGTCCTGTTTATTTGTGTGGTTCTTCACTGGCCAATTGGTGTTACCTCCTCAGTGGTCATCTCCTAGAACTGACCTTGCTGTTGATGTGCTGGGAGGAGGGAGACCTTTCTCTTTCTTTGACCTCTTTGGGTTATATGACTAATATTGAAGGGCATGGGCATTCCAGGCACTTGGGGAATTTCAAGTTGCCTTCCAGAATGCTTGGACCAGGTCCACCAGCATGCCTGTCTTTCTTTAGCTGCTCCAACATTGACTACGTCTGTCTTTTTGTACACATCTTTTTAAAATCTAAGATGGTTGATGAGCTCATTAACATGAGCATTTCAGATGGCTCCTGGTTTTCCTCCTCATTTGGAGTTGTTGCTGAAGTTTGTTCTTGAGTTTCTTTCCTCCCTGCTAGGCTGACTTCCATTAGAGAATCTCAGTCTATTGCATTCTTCTTCTGCTTTCTTTGAATCCTGAGTTCTTCAGAAATCCAGTCAGACTATGCCTGGCTTTCCTCTCTTCGATTACAAACTCTAACGGGAAGCAGTTACTTCCTCCCAAAGTATCCATCCTTTCCACCCCAACACAGTGAGAATCAGATCTAACACAGACTTCCCTTTTATTGGTTCCTGTACCTTTCGAAAGATGGGGTTATCTCAAAGGCAAGTCGAGAAGTCATTAGCTTCTCTGCCTTTGGCAAAGAGAGAGCTCCAGGGGCAGTTAGGTGGTGCAGTGGTTAAAGCACCGGCCCTGGATTCAGAAGTACCTGAGTTCAGATCCGGCCTCAGACACTTGACACTTACTAGCTGTGTTACCCTGGGCATGTCACTTAACCCCCATTGACTGCAAATAAATAAATAAATAAATAAATAAATAAATAAATAAATAAATAAACAGAGAGAGAGAGAGAGAGAGAGAGAGAGAGAGAGAGAGAGAGAGAGAGAGAGAGAGAGAGAGAGAGAGAGAGAGAGAGAGAGCGCTCCAGCATGTGTCTGGACAACTGAAGGTCCTCTTCAGTATGTCTATGTCTGTCCTGGAGTCCAAGGAGGAGAGACCCACTGCTTCCCTGCCAATGGGGTTCTGACAAGAACAGGGGTCAGGCATTCTGTTGATTCAATATTCCAAGTAGTTATTCAGAGCTGAGTCTATATTTAAGGTATCCCAGAGAAATTTAACCCTAGTCGATTCAGCAAGCATTGATTGAGCTCCTGTTGTGTGCTTGGCACCATGATTGATCCTGGGGAATACAACAAAAAGAAACAAAATGGTCCCTCTAGCAAGGAGCTAACTTATGCCCATCTTCGCCCTGAACTCTCTTGTTCTATCATTGAGCCAAAGATCTCATTAGCTTTCTTGGCTGAAGCTCTGCACCATTGTCTCTTATTGGTATTAAAGTCCACTCTGACTGCCAGCCTTTCCTCCCAGGGGCTGCTGTCTGGCTATGCCTCTCTATCATGTACTGGAGAAGTTGATTTTTTTAAAAACTCACTGGTGAGACTTTACATTTAACTCTGGGATATTTAGTTCCTCTTGAGCCAGCCCCGTGTCCTAGCTTGTGAATTCATTTTGATTCAGCTACTTATTAATGATCAGCTCTCAAGTTGGTCAGGGAAGATAAAAAGACAAAAATGAAAATAGTTCCCCTTCCCTCATGTAAGAACTTTATGAATGCTTAATCTGGCATCCACTGTGGGGTAGGGCATCAAGCTTTGCGTCATTTCAAAACCTGTCCAACTTTCACAGCACAGATACAATGGAGGCTTCTCTATAGACCTGTGGCCCAGACGACTTTGAGCCACGAAAGTTACCTCTTTAGGTTTCTGGCCATTCTGCATGCCTTGTCTCCCCATTATCTAAGTGTGTTGTCCCCCCACTAGACTGTAACTTCTTTGAGTGCCTGCATTGTCCTGCTGGCTTGGATATAAATCCAAGCCTTTAGCATAATGCTTAGAACATGTTAAGTACTTGCTTTTGTTCATACATTCATTTCATAATCCCCCTGATCATATGATGAACCAATTCTTATTTCCCATAAGAATAGCACAAAAGACTTTTCCAAATGCTTTGCTAAATTTGAGGATTTTCCTGGGAATGAAAGTCAAGTTCACTATATAATTTATAGGTTGTTTTTTTCCTCCTTTTCTTTTTTCCTTCTATTAAAAAACCCCTGGACTTTTGTCCTTCTGCAGTCCTGTAATGCTTGTCCCAGTCTCCAAGATCCCTACTAGATCTTTGATGGTGCCTCTGTAGGCACATCCATGAGTTCTTTCAGCACCTGGGCCTGGGGACTTGAATCTATCAAGAATAATTAAGTGTTCTCTTACTCTCCTTCCTTATCAGAGGTAGAAATGTCTGATTAGTAATTTAATAATAAACAACACGTGTCTTATTAGTGATTTTTGTTTGGTCCTTTCCAATCTGAAAATCATTTTTCTTGGCAGAAAAAAAGAATCAAGCAGCTTGACCATCTCTCTTTTATGAGATATCATTATCCTGAGCAGTGATCCTATCCCTCATCTTTTTCCCTGTTGACAATGCAAAAATTTCACAAACCCAACCCTTTTCGTTATTGTGTCTTTTCTCCAGGGGCCGCAGGGAATTGTTGGGAAGGTTGATCCCTTCCTGTCCCTGCCCCCACTACTGTAGGCTCTGCCCTAGAACGAAGATGACTGTCACGTGACAGACCTTCAATTACCTGAACAGATCTCCCCTTCCCCCGCCACCTCAAGCCTTTTCTTCTTCTTGAACTGGAGGGCTGGCCATGAAAGAGGGATCCTTGAAGCATAGGCAGGTATCTCTGCCTGCTCCAAGCGCAAGGACATCTGGGAGTGTTGGTGAGCTGACTTTTGGCCGTGGTCTTCTAAGTGGCCACCAAGCCAGAAGGACAGATGCCTCTGGAGGAGCTGAGCTGGCCCCAAGGGTGCAGAAATCCTCATAGGAAGAACAGGCCTGAAGAGATTATGTGCTTCCATAACACCCCAAATAACAGGAAGGCAGGAAGGGTGGATGGATGGAGCACCACAGCAGCAGAAGAGGGATGGAGTAGAGCCCCTAGGAGGCTTCATTCTAAATGGGCCCAAAGAGAGCCAGGTGAAGGAGCAATTCTGGTGAAGGGCTCAGCCAAGAGGCTGTCAGGGGCTTTATGGATAGAACCCACCACAGGTGAACCAGGGATTTGGGTGGTGCGGGTGCAGGGGGGGAGGGAGCAGAGGGATAGACAGGAGTGAGAGCTGCACCGAGGTCAAATCAATAGCAATGAGGGGGAGGTGACCCTTTCAGTCACAGGGCCCACTGGGCAGTGGGTGAGGAGGGAGAAGAATGGAAATGAGGGGAAAAGAAGGAGGGGAGGGGTGCCATGACTGAATGCTCCTAGGGGTGATGAGAGAGATTTGGTGAAGGGCTAGGGGGAGTTTGTATTAAGTGTGGCTTAGGGGCTTGGTGCTGGAAAAGTCCACTTGTTCTACCTTGGGGGGTGTGGGGACTGAAACTCTTGGGGCCAAGTGGCACCTGGGGGAATGGAACTGTATGAACCCAGGGAAGAGATTTTGAGACAAATTGCAGGGATGGGAGGGAAGGAGGGAGGTACTGAGAGCTGCAAAATCAGGCATGTGGCATAGGGACACTGTCATGGGGCAGTGTACTCTTTGACACTTACAAGAATTAGTATTGTTCTAGGGTACTAAATGGAAAGGCACAATGGAAAGGAAAGGAGAAATCTGTGGGGCAAATTCTATAAGGTAACGACAGAAACTTTCCAGAGGAGAAAGCCTAAAATGGAAATTTTGGAAATTTTGATTGTATGAGGAATACAGAGAAAGAGAAAGACTAGATAATTATAGGGGTTGTGAACTACATAATGAAAAGAATGAAATTCTTTCTTGAAAGGGGAACAAGAAAAAAATTATAAAAGTCTGTAATGGACAGGACTAGTTGAAAGGGGAGAGAAGAAGGGAAATTTACTTGAATAACTGAGAAGAAAAAAGGGGAGGGGAAAGAATTCTATATTAAAGTAGGAGACAAACAGGAACTAAGAAACAAAAGTCTGGGGGCAACTGGTTGGCGCAGTGGATAAAGGACCGGCCCTGGATTCAGGAGGACCTGAGTTCCAATCCTGCCTCAGACACTTAACATTTACTAGCTGTGTGACCCTGGGCAAGTCACTTAATCCTCATTGCCCCGAAGAAGAAGAAGAAGAAGAAGAAGAAGAAGAAGAAGAAGAAGAAGAAGAAGAAGAAGAAGAAGAAGAAGAAGAAGAAGAAGAAGAAGAAGAAGAAGAAGAAGAAGAAGAAGAAGAAGAAGAAGAAGAAGAAGAAGAAGAAGAAGAAGAAGAAGAAGAAGAAGAAGAAGAAGAAGAAGAAGAAGAAGAATTCCAAAGGGAAAATGTTAACAAAAGAGCGGACTGGATCAAAGGAGACAGAAAGCAAGATGGGGGAATAGAGCCAACAGAATATGGATAAGGCAAAGTCGCTGAAGAAACATATTATTTACAAGAAGCAACAGACAGTAACACAATAGTAACAGGAGACTTCGATATCCCTTTTTCCATTTTGGATAAGTCTAACAGAAACATTAACAAAAGTGAAAATATGGAACTGAAAAAAAAATGATTGAATGTCTAAAGTTAAATAAGTTATAGCCTCTTCTAAGTGGTATAATAAAAGAATATATATATGTACCACATAGAATTTTTCTTTTTTTCTTTTAACACCATATATATATATATATATATATATATATATATATATATATATATATCCATTTCCCCAAGTTACATGTAAAAATTAATTTTCACATTGATTTTTAAAACTTTTTGTTCCACCATATAAAATTTTTCAAAAACTTGACCAGGTACTAGGGCACAGAGATATTTCAAACAAATGTAAAAAGGCAGAAATAATTAATAGATAATTTACAGACCATGATGCAGTAAAAATCGTAATTGGTTCAGGTACCACAAACAAAGGATACAGATCCAAAGTAATGTTTAACTATGAAATCCTAAATAATGACTGGATCATAGAAACAATAACTATGTAAAAGAAAATGGAAATAATGAGACAACATGCCAAAACTTCTGGGATGAAATTAAAGTGGTCCTCAGGGTAAAAATCATATTCTGACAAACATACATCTATAAAATAGGAAAAAGAGAAGATTAATGAGCAATTTTTATCAAATAGAGATTTTTTTCCCTTTAGGTAATAATATATGTTTTCCATTTTGTCAAACTCTAGACTATTGAGTTCTGCTAAGAGAACTGGAAATCAATCTGGCAAAAATTAGGTTTAGATCAACCTTTTAGCCCATATTACACAATACATTGTAAATGGATATAGCTGTGGCTGGAAGGTGTGTTTTTAACCAAACAATGAAAGGAAATTATAAAAGGTAAATTAGATAATTTTGATTATCTGGAATAGAAAAGCTTATGCACAAACAAAATTAATGAACCTAGGATAAAAAGGGAAAGGCTTGAATGGAAAAAAAAATTTGTATCTCTGAGCCTCAGTTTCTTCATCTGCACAATGGGGATAATGATACCTGTTGTGTCCATTCTCCTGGATATTGGGGGCAGGGGTCACATGATTTAATGGATCTGAAGTGTTCCACAAATCCAAAGTGATCTCTCAGTGGTGCTTGTATCTATTCCTGCTGTATATGTGTACATTGTGCTACATGTGAATTCAGGTGAGCCAGGTATCCATACACATGTTTCATGCACATACACATATTCACATCTAACAGTCTTATTTGACTCCCTGTCTACCCCTGACCTCCAGTTGCCCTGTCTCTCTAGACTAGAATCCCTGCCCTCAAGAACCTTTCAGCTCCAGAAGTGTCACCCTGGGCACCACTGTTCCCTTTGGGGGTGCCTCCCATGGTCCACCATATCTAGGCCTGTCCCCACCATTCTTCAAGTTACTCCCAGGCTGGGTGTTCACCTGTCACGTTGGTCACAATGCACCCCTTCCCAACTTCCCGACTCCCATCACCCTTCCTAGTCCTAGAACCATCATCAAATCAATAGTGTTTTTCTCTGGAGCTTTAGGCTACCATGCCAGCTTTGGGTGTTGGCTTGGCTGCTTCCCCACTGTCCTTCCCTGGCCCCCCTTCCATCCCTGGGCCCTGGAGTGTCTACAATGTCAGAGAGGCTGTGTTGATCTAATCCCCATGACGCCATTCACCCTCCCTACAACTTTCAAAGGGAAGATGACCCTCCTTGGCCCACTGCCTCATATGTGCTGTCTCCCCCTTAGGACATAAGTGAGTCAGGAGCAAGGAGCATCTGCATCTGCCTCTCCAGCACTCAGTGCAGTGCTTGGCCCCCAGTAAGAGCTTAATAAATGCGTCCTCCCTCACTAACTCATGCTCATTGCCAAATATGTAACAGGGAGCCATTATCCAACCAAGCAAACCTTCCTGACATTTTCTCCTATTTCTCTGCCCCAAAGAAGTGTACGGCATCATAACTGGTACAGAAATCCCCAGATGCCCCAGCGGTGGGGATGCCGATGGGGTCAGAGGCACCAGTGCCCCACTCAGTGTCCGCCCCGCTCAGTGGGAACAGAAGGTGCCCCCACCCGCCTCCTCCCGAGCCCCTCATGAGAGGCCCATTCCTACAGGGTTTCAAGCTCTCCATAGACCTCCCCTTAGCATACCTGGGTGAGGAAGGCTGGACACATGCAGTATCACCCTCCCTTTACGGAGGAGGCAGAGGAGACTAGATCTTAGGAAATGGCAGCAGCAACTTGTGCCCAGGGTCGCATGGCCCAGCCTGACACCAGCCACTCACTGTCCAGGGCTCCTTCACCTCCGGGTCAAGCTTGGCTCAGGGAGTGATGGACGGAGGTGTTAAGGAAAAGCCATTGCAACCGAAGTATATGCAGTGACTCCCATCATCGCTATTGCTCCAGGATTTAGCCCCAAAGCTCTTGGCGTACTCTGAGCCTGCCTGGAAAAAAAATGAGAAGTAAATGCATGGGACGATGAATCCAAGATCGTAAACCTTGGGATTCTTTTGGTAAACCTGCACTCCAGAGTCAGGACATATTTTTCATCCACTGGGGCTCTCAAGGTAGCTCAGAGAAAACACAGGATTAGCTCTAAGTAGTCAAAGAGCAAGCATAGGCCAAGTTTCCAAATAAACATATCAGGGGCTTGGTATAAAACAAGACAGACCCCAACACAGCCTCCTCTCAGGCAGTTCACAGGATACTCAGCTGTTCCCAGGTCATGAACTAATTTGGCAAAAGAAAAAGAGGTGAACTTCAGCACAGGGCAATGGTATTTCTGAATCCCAGGTGGGCACAGTCCCAGACTGGGTTATCCTCCAGGAAGCTGAAGGGTGGGGGCTCCCCGAAGCTGGGGGTGAAGGGCATCCATGCTTTTCTGGTGGTGAGACTCCAACGCTAGCCTGAGCACAGCATTCCTGGGAGAGAATCACCGATACAGGCGGGTGGACCCACCAAAGGAAAACAGGTCTGTGGGAGCCCTATCACTAAAGACAACTGTCACAAGATCACCACCAGACCCGGCCTCCCAAAAGTCCTTACCTTTGAAATTGCGGATGATGGATCCAGATTTGCAGAATCTCAGAGCCAGAGTAGGAACCTTCTATAGAGAGAAAACTCTCTCTGTCTCTGTCTCTGTCTCTGTCTCTGTCTCTGTCTCTGTCTCTCTGTCTCTCTGTCTCTCTCCCTCTCTCTATGTGTCTCACTCCCCTCTCTCCCTATGTATACATAGGTGTATATAATATACATACACACATATCGCCTATATATGTATATATTTATATGGGGGGACTACAAAGTTTCGGTAAGACAAACCTCAATCCTATTAGAGCTCAAAGAAAAGCAAGTCTTGCACCCAATATTCTATAATAATGAATTAGAGAGGATGGCAGGTCACACATTTAAAGCTAAAAGGAACCACAGATCCCATCAAGTCCCACCCTTACATCTTATGTTCTTAGGTCCACCCTCATCCTTCTTGCACATGGTGGTTCTTCAGTGCCCAACCACAGCTGTCTCTACCCACTAAGTCTTCTGTCCTCCAGGCTAAACCTTCACGGTCCTTCCACCCTGTGTCTTCCTCTCTACCTTGGTCCAGTCTTTAACAAGACTAATGGATAATGAGGTGGTTCAGTGGATAGAGCACTGGCCCTGAAGTTGGGAGGACCTGAATTCAAATCTGACCTCAGACACTTACTAGCTGTGTGACCCTGGGCAAGTCACTTTACCCCAATTGCCTTAAACATCTGGGGCCAGCTCCAGTCATCCTGATCTATATCTTGCTACTGGACCCAGAGGGCTCTGGAGGAGAGAGTGAGGCTGGTGACTCTGCACAGCCCTCCCTCACTTCAGTCCAATTCACTTCAAAAATGAAGGGCAAATGAGGCAGCTAGGTGGCGCAGTGGTAAAGCACCGGCCCTGGAGTCAGGAGTACCTGAGTACCGGCCTCAGACACTTGACACTTACTAGCTGTGTGACCTTGGGCAAGTCACTTAACCCCAATTGCCTCACTAAAAAAAAAAAAAAAAAGAATGAAGGACAAACACTGACCAAGCAATAACAGTGATTTCGTGTTAATCCTTCTCATTTCCTCTGGTGTCCTGTGACATTCTGTACTTAATTGTGGATGTATCTGAATTATGTTCTCATTGCTCAAGTGCCCACATCATCTCCTTTGTTAAGCCTCCTCTGTTGGGGGAAACCCTGTCCCGGCCTTGTCTGCATGGCCCATCCCAGGGCCAGGCATCCAACACGGATGGGCACTACCTCCTTACCTGTGAATAAAGGAGCCCCACCTGCACTTTGCGGCTCACATGCTGCTGAGGGCTCAGGATAGGGCACTCTTGGGAAAGGTGAGGAAGCCATGGGAGGGAGGGAGTGGCTATCCTGGCCCCAAGAAGCTGACTTTCCCAGGCCCTGCTCTGGGGGTGGTGAGCTCTCCAGAATCAGGAGGCCCCTT
This sequence comes from Dromiciops gliroides, assembly GCF_019393635.1. Taxonomy (NCBI): domain Eukaryota; kingdom Metazoa; phylum Chordata; class Mammalia; order Microbiotheria; family Microbiotheriidae; genus Dromiciops; species Dromiciops gliroides. Next base: position 696,704,616 of record NC_057862.1, read on the forward strand.
GCAGAAAGACTGATCCTTCTTCCCCAAGTGCACTCACTTCCCCAGAAAGTGCTTCCTTCCCTCCACTATCTTTTAAACTATATCCCTTGAGATGTCAAGAATAGGATTAAACCATAAATGGTTGTCAGATCACTTGTAGGCTCTTCCCCACATTCTGGGTCCTGGGGATCGCCGGGGGGAACTTGGGCTTAAATGACTCGGGATAGAGCTAAGAGACTCGCTGGATCTCCACTGTGTCTTTGGGGGATTCAGCAGTTCCTAAGACTGCTACTTTTTGTGACATGGCTTTCATGGGGGGAGAGCAAGAATATTAGGCTCATTACTTCCAGATGGGAAGGTTGGACAAGACAGAAATCCTTGGCGTGGAAACCGCGGACGCTGTAGCGCGATCCGCCTGCGACATATTGAAGTAATCTAGATAGAGGATCGGCCCGAGCCAAAGCTGTCAGATAGATACTTTTAAAAAACATTACACGGTTTATAACAAGGTATTGTGTATCCTCTCCGAAACCCGGCCGCCTGCGCTGCGGGGAGAGCAGTGGGGGGAAAGCATGATTATTTTGCTTGAGTTACAAAAGTTCGCTTGATGGAGAGGAAGGACTTGGCACCTCCTGGCTGGGGAGAGCTAGCCAACAAGGCGGGCTGGGCTGGAGATGTGGGGAGCTCTTGGAGCTCTGTAAATGGCTCCAGGTGCCCTTGGAGAAGTCAGGGCCTCAAATGCTTTTGTTATTTGGGGGATAGATCAATAATGGCTCAGCGCCCCAAATGAGCCTCAAATCTGCTTAATCAATCAGGGGGCTATTTATAGAGTTAATCCAGCCAGAAGCCCGGAGGCGACGGGGGTGAGGCTCTACCAGCAGAGGGCGCCCAAGGCCTACTGTTGGAACTCAATTTATGGGCTGATCTTGCTCTAAGCTCCCCTCCCTTTCCTTGTGAGCTACCAAGGCTGGGTGTAGAAAGAGGGGGACTGTGAGGGTGGATAAGGGGAAATTAAGACCATGAAAAGAGCACCGCCCCAGGAGGCGCTAGGGTCTCCACTGGCCCCTGGGAGAAGCTCCCAGTGCCTTGTGACTGGGGCAGTGCCCCTCCTTAGAATTAGGAGTTAAAACATTATTTTATAAAGTAAGAATAATTAGGAACAGATTCTATTAGAGACGAAAGAAGCCTTAGAACAGAGACCACAGACAGTCAAAACCTGCGGTGGACTTCCCTCTAGCTCCTCATCCCCCTCATATCCCAAATGGAAAACTGAGGCACGGGAAGGGTGAGCTGACTGGTCTCTGCCCCCAACAAACAACAAGCATCTCAATCTCTCTGGGCCTCGGCTCAGTCATGTGTCAACTGAGGGCCTTGAGGGCGTCTGTCCGGAGTTGTTTGCTCCTGGAATCAGAGATTTAGACAGAAAGGACCTTGGGGACATCTGCTCCAGCCCCTTCATGGGACATCCAAGGAAAGAGCGCTGGGCCGGACCGCGGAGCCTGGATCCGGACGCGCCGGCCCAGTCCAGAGGCAGCCATCTCTCTGCCACACTTCGAGCTGCCCTTGTTCTGTGTCTGATGGGCCCGGCTGCTTGTTGTTTACATTCTCCATGTTCTAAGGTCCCTTCCCAAGGCTTCGGCCTTTCTGGACTCCCGCCCATGGTTATCGCCCCAGATGCCTTCAGTAGGCCCTTACAGGGCTGAGCTTCCAAGTCTTTCCCCAGTTTGTAGAAGGGAGAGAGCTGGTGCTCCCAGTCAGCCCGGATCCCATCCATGAGGCCCCTCAGAGCACCGAGAAGCTCTTGGGGTGGAAGAATCTAAGTCAGGTTGGGAAGATTGGGGAGCACACTCCGCTTCTCACTGACCTGTGGTCCTCCGCAGAAAACAGACAGATGTACATCCCTTGCGTTTTACTCTTGGACAAGTCAGCTCACTCCTCCCATGCCTCAGTTTCCCATTTGTAATAGAGGAGGATGGGGAACCAGGAGGAACCCCAGCCCAAGTTGTGACAGTTGTGGTCTCTGTTCTGTGACCTCTAGTAAAATCTGTTCCTAATTATTATTTCTAAAACAACGTTCTGCATTGTGATTCTCAAGCGGGCATTGCCCCTGTCCTAAGGCTTGGGGGCCTTCTCCCAGGAGCTCATTAACACCTGTGCTCAGGCCTTGGTATCCCAGTGGGCGGACAGCCTGCTTCTCATTTCAAAAGCTGGGAACTTTGAAACTTGTATTTGGATTAACATTTCTATTAACTTTTTTCCATCAATATGATTTCAGGATATTTAATCTCTACCAATCATCTAAGGAAAAGGGGGCTGGGGTGGATTTGATGCAAAGCAGCACACCCAGAAAGCCAGCCAAGTTAGAAAGGAGAACAGTTCAAACCTGTCGACTGTGACAGCTGAAATCTCTTTTGTTCAGAGGCAGGCACGGCCCGAGCCTGAAGAGGAGGTCAGAGCAAGGAGAACGGAGCAGCCCCCTGCTAGGCCCAGACAGCTGCTTTGGGCCAGCATTCCAACTCACCGGCACGACCCTCTTGGTCAATAACAGTTTCTTGGTTATGTTTTCTTTTGATAGATGGGAGCAGACATTGGACGTAGGATGTCGTTGGAGTAGAGAACTCCAGGGTCAGGAAACACCCTCCACCAATGCTGGTGGGCACCACCCCCAACTCAGCCCAGCACTGAGAAGGGAAAGGACATGTCCAGAGTCACCCAACAGGCCTGGGTCAGAGGCAGGATGTGCATTCCGGTTTTCTTTCTGTCTGCTCTGCCCTGGGCTTCACTGCCTCATGGATACTGAAGAAAAGAAGTGGTCATTGTGTCTGAGCTCTGCTTTGGTGATAGAAACCTTCTTCCTGAGCGCCCTTCTTGTCATTGATGATTGCCCCACCACACCCCTCCCCTCCTCCCATGACTCATCCCACTGGAAGGTGTCTCTTCCAGGGGAGGGCAAGGCCCAGCCATGTCCAGAGAGGCTCAATAGCAGGACCCCTTTAGCTACAATAACCCTCACGGGCCATTTGCAAAGTGGTGGCAGAGCGGGTCATTCTCAAGGAATTGGAAGAAAGGGAATTGTGAGGACAGTGCCCCACAGACCTGCAGACACCAGAGGGAAGCAGGGCAGGGCAGGGCTAATGACCGTGTATTCTCCCAGAGCCTGGGGCCTGCTCACCCTGGAAAGTGCCTTCTACCAGTTCTTCCTGGGACTCCTCCCCAGGACCCCCAGAGGATCCTCCCTCCTCCTCCTCCTCCAGGTCCCTTGTACACACCATCATTGCCCATTAGCGTCTTGGCTCCTTGAGAGCAGGGGCTATTTTTGCTGATGTGCTTCTCCAGGCCTTAGCTCAGTGACCATGCATAGGAACTGCTTAATAATGCTGGCATGGAAGCACAGGGAACTCAAGGATATGTTTATATTTCTTAACAGCTGATCCAGAAGATGGAAAGTGAAAATGCGCTATTTTAGAAGAACATCTGAAGTGCAGAAGTTTTGGAGCCACTGAGGAAATCTAGGGACAGGGAAGGAGCTCTTAAAAAGCACATGGGGGGGGCAGCGAGGTGGTGCAGTTGGATTCAGGAGGACCTGAGTTCAAATACAGCCTCAGACACTTGACACTTAACTAGCTGTGTGACCCTGGGCAAGTCACTTAACCTTCATTGCCCTTAAAAAAAAATGATTAAAAGCACATTGGGAGGGGCATCTAGGTGGGGCAGTAGATAAAACACCTGCCCTGGATTCAGGAGGACCTCAGTTCAAATCCAGCCTCAGACACTTGACACTTACTTAGCTGGGTGACCCTGGGCAAGTCACATAACCCTCATTGGCCTGCTAAATAGATAAATGGATGGATGGATGGATGGATGAATGGATGGATGGACAGATGAATGAATGCATGTATGAATGAATAAATAAATAAACTAATGAATTAATTAATGAATAAATAAATAAATAGAAGCACAATGGGAAGAGATGGATATCAAAGATGGAGAAGACTTTGCTGTGTGTGGGTAGAACAACAGAGCTACTCAATTCCTGTTTTACTCCAGACAGACTTTGGACTGGAAAAGACAGAACAAAAATGTCCGATTGCTGGTTATATCCACAGTAATCAGGGAAGATAATAAGAGAACAGTCTGCTCCCTGGGATGAGTGAAAATCCAGAGGAAATGCATCCTCCCATACTGGAAGAGCTGGTGGACAGTACTGATCAGTCTTTGTCAATGATGCTGAAGAGTAGGAAGAGAAGGGCAAAGTACCAGAGGGCTGGAGAGGGGAATGAGAAGGAGGAAGAGACAGAGTCTTCAGGCTAGGGGCTAATGAGCTTCACTTCAATTCTTGGCAGAATCCTCCAACTCAGGGTGACTCCACCTGTCTTGATCCAGAGCAGACTCATGCAGAGCATCCTAACTTCACTTTTTGAGAGGGTGTTGGATAAGTGGGTCCCGAGCACACTAGGGCCATCCCATCCAGATTTGAGGCAAGTATTCAAGAGAATTTCCAATATTAACCCTCTGGAAGTGCCGGGGAGGCACTGACTAGAGCTAACACCAGTAAAGGGATTCAGGAATGGCTGAATGCCTGGATTTCAAGAGGAGCCACATGTAACCTGGTGGCAACTTGAAAGGAGGTTTCCACAGGAGGACCACAGGGATCTGCGCTTGACTCTATGCAGTTTGTCCTATTTGTCAGTGACTTGCATAAAGGCAATTATGGCATGATCATTGTATATTCAGAGGACAAGCTGAGAGGGGGAACTGATATGCTGCCCTAGTATTTTAAGCAAGAACATTGATTTAGTAAGATGAAATTTAATAGAAATAATTGTTGTTGTATATTTTGAGTCAAAGAATCAAGAATATAAGTCTAAGATGGGCCAGGAGTGGCTGGGCAACAGTCCATCTTAGAAAGATTTGGGGGTTAAGGGGGTTTTCCAGTAGGGTGATGTGATAGCCTAAAAGCCAGTGCTATCTCACTCTTTACTAAGCAACACATAGTGATCAGGACTAAGGAAGTGCAACAGAGCCTCACTGTGCTTGGTAATGGTAGCTACATTTACCTAGGACCTACTATGTGCCAAGTACTTTACATTTGTAAAAATAACCCTAAGAGATGTGTGCTCTTATTGCCATTTTATGATTAAGGAAACTGAGGCAAACAGAGATTAAAGGGCTTGCCCAGGGTCACATAAGGACCCTGTGCCACTGCGGTGCCACTGTGCCACCTAGCTGTCACATAACTAGTAAGTGTCTGGGGCTGGATTTGAATTCAGGTCTTCCTAATTTCAGGCCCAGAGCTCTAGCCGCCTGCACCACCTAGCTGCCCTTAGTCCTGGTCAGAGCACATTTGAGTATTGAGTAGAGTCCTGAGTCTCACACTTTTAAAATGTAAAATCTACTTTATTCTTTGAGTTAAGAAGCTTTATTTCCTTCTCCTCTCACCTCTTCCTCATGGTGGGGAGCAGGAGAAAACCAAACCCTCTTAACAAAGAAGCGTCATCAGGCAGAACAAAGTCCCCATTGGCCGTGCCCCCAAGCCCGCGTGCCCTCCTTCACCCTGAGCCTGTCTGCTGTGTCCGGGGTTGGTAGCATGTGTCCTTGTGCACGGACCAGTGTTCTTAAGCCTTTCCCTGCTATTTGTCCTTAAAATGTTGTTCTCATCTGAGCTGTTCTCCCTTTAGCAGCAAAGAGAGACGCCGGGCTCTAGCTCCCCACACCCGCTCCTCCTCCCTGCCCCAGGCCCCTGGTGTCTGGAGGGTCCTTTGTGTCCCAGACTGGGTGTTTTAGAGTTGTTACAGTTCTGGTCACGCCCCCAGCCACGTAAGAGGCCAGGGAAGAATGCTCAGAGCTGCTCCCATTCTCCTTTCTCCCAGGAGCAACAGCTCCCACAGGGGTGCCTCCATCTCAGGTAATCTGGCCATGGTCACAATCCCCATTGCTCTTGTATTTAAATCTCCATCCCCTATTACAGTGCCAAGCACATAGTAAATCAGTCAATAAGCATTTATTAAGCACCTACTATATGCCAGGCACTGTGCTAATCTACAAACAGGACAAATTGAAATAATCAAATGAGGGAAAGCACTAGCATTAAGGAGGTCTGGGAAAGGCTTCCTGGAGAAGGCAGGATTTTATCTGGTATTTGAAGGAAGCCAGAGGGGCCAGGAGGCAGAGACAGTAAGGGATGGCATTCCAGGCATGAGGCACAGCTGGAGAATATACCTGGAGTCTGGAGACAGAGGATCTTGTCTAAGAAACAGCCAGGAGGCCAATGTGACTGGATCACAGAGCACATGTCTCCTCCCCAAGTCTCCATCTGAAGAGGGCTCTTAGGCCAGTCACCTCTTTATTTCCTGGGAACGCTTGTATGGAGGGAGATAAGATAGATGATAGATAGATAGATAGATAGATAGATAGATAGATAGATAGATAGATAGATAGATAGATAGATAGATAAGTAGGTAAATAGATAGAAAGAAAGAGAAAAGAAGGAAGGGAGGGAGAGAAGGAAAGAAAGGAAAAGAAAGAAAGAAAAAGGAAGGAAGATAGGAGATAGATAGATGGATGGATGAATCGATGGAAGGATGTACGATGGGTATATTGAAGGTTCTTCATAACTATGTAGCCCTTTCATCATATCTTATAGAGCAAAATTAGAGACTAATTTCCTTAACTCTGAAGTGACAAGGTTGACTAGCTGGTGTCTGAGGTCATTTCTAGCTTTAAATCTGGGTCTGAGGCAGAACACTCCTCTCTCAAGCAGTTTTGGTTTTTAGAAAGTGAATAAGGATAATAGGATCAAAGATTGAGGAACTGGGAGGTGAATTATATTGTGTGAGGATTAGCCTAAGAAGGGAAAGGGAATGAGCATTTATTAAGCACCTACTGTGTTCCAGGCACTGTGCCAAGTGCTTTACAAGTATTATTTGATACCCACAGAACCCCAGGAAGTTGGTGCTGTTATTACCCTCATTTTGTATTTGAGGAAACTGAGGCAGACAGCAGTGAAGTAACTTTTTCTGAATTATAGATCAAGGAGGAGTCTAAGGGAGCAGAGCCAAGATGGCAGAAAGAAGCCAGCAAGTTGCCTGATCTCTCCTTCAGTTCCCTCAAAAAGAACATTAAATCAAGCCTTTAAATGGATTCTGAAACTACAGAACCTACAAAAAGACAGAGAGACACAATCTTCCAACCTGAGATAATTTAGAAGACTTCAGGAAAGAATTGAAAAGAAAAATCAAATCCTGTCTGAAAGTGAGGTAAATATTTTATTTCATTTTCTTTTGTTTTTATGCAGTTTGTTGCTTTATCATTGTCTCAAATTCAGGCAGAATTTAGCGTATGATGGTATAAGATACGGATCCCAATTCCTCTTCCATGAAATTGTCAACAGCTTATCTGTTAAGTAATGCATCCCCATTATTTTTCTCTAATGGCTTAACAAATAGTTGTTTTTGTGTGATTGTTTTGATGTTTAGTGTATCCGTTTTATTTATTTTTTTTATTATTATCCAGTTCCAGATATTTTCACAATAACCACTTTGTAATGTGTTTGTAAGTCTGGGAGTATAAGACTGACTTTATTAGATTTTTTTTATTGTGCCCTGCCCATTTATTTTTTAAAAATTTAATTGTGATTTTGTCTACTTATATAAAGAAGCCATTTTGTATGTTGAAAAGTATATTAAATACATAATTTGTTTCTGTGGGATTATGATTTTATTATATTAATCCAACCCATCCAGAAACATCTCACAGGTTGTGTAAGTCAGTCTTTATTATGGTTATTATTATTCTGGAGTTCTCTTATTTAAATTAAATCTCAGATATTTAACAGTTCCACCACTACTACCTGCTTAATACCTACCAATCCATTTACCCTGGATGCCATATATTTTCTTGATTTTATTAGTAATAAATCAGTGTGCAAATAAAAAAAAAGAGTCTGAGACTGGATTTCAACTCAGGTCTCTCTGACTCCAGGCCTAATGCTCTATTCATTGTAATACCTGTCAGGAGGTCGATGTCACTAAGGTGGCGGCCATCAGGTGGGAAATAGCTAATCAAATTATAGTACATGAATGTCATGTGATATTAGTTCTCCATAAAGAATGGTGAAAGTTGCATATAAACCTGGGAAGCTCTGGATAAACTGAGGCAGAGTGAACAGAGCAAGTCAGGACAGTAACAACAACAGGGAAAGAAAACAACCGTGAAAGATGAGGAGTGCACCTGGGTGGTGGGTGGTGGGAGAGCAAGATTAGTGCTGTTTATTCAGAGACCTCCAAGCGATGGGGTGCTCACCACCTTGCTCAGCAATCATTACACTTTGGGGCCACTCCTACATCCCAGCACATCAACTGGGCTCTTCCTTCTTAGAACTTCTCCAAGTTCTGGCCTCTGGGGGCAAGCAAGAAAGTCTAATGTCCTCCATGCTTACCCTGCAAATGCTTAAAAACAGCGACCATTCCCCCTGCCTCCTGCCGTTTCCTCTCTAGGATAACCTTTGATCCTCCAACCAGTCATATTTGTAACTGAAGATATGGGAAGTGTGGGACCCATACTTGTCCTAGTCCATTCACATACATTTATTACATAGATGCACTTTCGAGATCTGACCTGGGACCACAGCTAGTATAGGGAGCTCCCAGACGCACCCTCTCCCCTCCCCTGGTAGAATGAAAGCCCCCTGAGGGCTGGGACCATCTTGCCTACAGCAGCGCTTTGCACTTAGTAGGTATTATACCATGACATGCTTGCCTAAACTGCTGTTATGCAATAGAAGCCACAGGGGATGTAAGGGGAATGGAGTGAGGGGCGCAACCCTCAAACATGTCAGTGACACATAAAACCAGCTGGTTTGTACAGCCAGGTGGCGCCACAGTGAGAAGGAGGCCAGGACCCGAGTCAGGAAGACCTGAGTTCATATGCCCAAAGGGCTATGGCACTGTTCATACCCTTTGACCCAGTGGTACCACTGCTAGGTCTGTATCCCAAAGAGATCAAAGAAGAGGGAAAAGGACCCACATGTATAAAAAAATATTTATAGCAGCTCTCTTTGTGGTGGCAAAGAATTGGACATTGGGGGGGTGCCCATTAATAAGGGAATGGGTAAACAAGTTGTGGTATATGAATGTAATAGAATACTATTGTGCTGTAAGAAACGATGAGCAGGAGGAGTTCAGAGAAACCTGGAAGGACTTGCATGAACTGATGATGAGTGAGAGGAGCAGAACCAGGAGAACATTATACACAGTAACATCAACATTGTGTGATGAACAATGGGGATAGACTTGGCTCTTCTCAGCAGTGCAACAATCCAAAACAGTTTCAAAGAACTCATGATAGAAAATTTTCTCAACATCCAGAAAAAAAGAACTGTGAATTATGAATGCAGATTGAACCACGCTGTTTCTACTTTTGGACTGTTTTTTTTTTCCTTCTTTTTTGAGGTTCTTCCTTTGTGCTTTGATTCTTCTTTCACAAGATGACATGCAGAAATATGCTTAATGTGATTGTATATATACAACACATATCAGATTGCTTTCCATCTTGTGGAGGAGGGAGGGAAGGGAGGGTGGGAGAAAAAAAAAGGAACTAAAAGTCCTGTGAAAACAAATGTTGAAAACTATCCTTATATATAACTGGAAAAAAAATACTTTAAAAAAAAGAGGACCTGAGTTCAAATCCAGCCCTGGACATTGACTAGCTCAGTGACCCTGGGCAAGTCACTTAGTTTCAGTTTGCCTTGATTATCTCAGCTGTCAAAAGGGAATCATGATAACAACTATCTCCTCGAGTTATTGCAAGGACCCAGGAAAATGATAACTGCAAAGTTCTTAGTACAGTGCCTGGCACAAAGAGAGCACTAGATAAATGTCAGTTGTTATCATTCTAAATCATAATTGTTATTGCTACACGTATTAGAGGCTAACAATGCAATAAACACCACAATTAATAGTTGCAATATCCAGAACCTCAGGCTGTTGCTTGGGGGCTCCCAAGGGACTGGGAGGGAAAAGTCAGTGGCTCCAGGTGAGCAGGTAAACTTGGCAGCAACATGGACAAAAGAGGGGCCTGGTCAGGCAGCACTTCCTGGAGAGGGACTGAGGACCATGGCAAGCATGTGGAGGGGAGCATGTGAGGGCAGGGGACCAGCCCCCTGCCCACAGCTCCAAATGATACACCAGGAATGTGGCCCTTGACCTTGACAAAGAACAGAGATTTACCTACTAGCGCCAGCTAGTGGATCATTGTTTTCTGCCTTGTTGCTGTTTCTCACGGATGAAATCGCACATAAGCAAATGTGGAAATGCATGTTCTGCTCAGATGTCTCCCTAATACATCCAGTGTTGGAAGAAATTTGCATTCAAAATGAGCTTTGGAGCAGAACCACTGGTATTCAATAAATGAGAGTTGGATCAATGGGTCAGTCTTCACCCTGTCATCCACACTCTACCCTCAGTATGTTCCAGATGCAGAAGACCATTGTCAGAAGCTGAGTTTGGGCTTTGGGGTTCCAAAGCAGAAGGCTCAGGGTGTCCCAACTCTTATCCAGCCCAAAGCTGACAAGAACATCAAGTCCACGTGCCAACATCAGTGAGAAGGGGGAATGGATTTGGAAAACCAATCATTTCTCTTCTAAGAATCACAATATATCCATGCCAGAAATGGCCGTGTGCAACATCAAGGCCCCTATATCCAAAGCTTCCAAGAAAAATATGACTTGGTCTCAGACCATAGAGGCACTCAAAAAGGACTTTGAGGATAAAGTTAGAGAGGTAGAGGAAAAAATGGAAAGAGAAGTGAGGGTGATGCAGGAAAGACATGAGAAAAAAAGTAAACAGCTTGAAAAGCCAAATGGAAAGGGAAATAGAAAAGCTCTCTGACAAAAATAATTGCCTAAGAATTAGGATTGAACAAATGGAAGCCAGTGACTTTATGAGAAACCAAGACACAATAAAGCAAATCTCTTTCTCCTTCTCTCTCCCCCTCTCCTGCCCAAAGCTGCCTCTGTCACTTGGTCCACTTGCTTGTTTGTTTTACATTTCTGGCACTCCTGCACCTAACTCTTGGTTTCTCTTCCCAAACCCTTGCTCATCCAGTTACGTGCTTGTTTCAACAAAGAGTTACACAGGGGCTCAGGGTCTACCAATAATAGGAGTTCCACGGTCTGCTCATGTCCTCTCACTTTTAAAGAGGAGGCCACTGAGTCACACGGCTATGAGAGTCTGAGGCTGGATATGAACCCAATTCTCTCCTAACTCTGTATCCAGCCTTCTGGACACTATGCCCTGTTATTGCCATTACTGAGCATTCCTGAAGCGAGTGGCTTGGATGGTTTAGCTTGAGGTAGAATGCTATCCTCAGACCTGGGTTCGAATCCATATTTTCCTGTTTACTCCCTTTGTGACCTTGAGCAGTTCATCTGACCTCACTGAGACTCAGTTTCCTTATCTGTAAAAGTAAGGAGGGAAACACTACAAATTAGACCTTTCACCAGATTGAGAACTGGAGAGGATCAGAGAGGTCATCAAATTCAAATAATTTGTTTTACAGGTGAAGAAGCTGAGGCCTTGACAAGCAAAGTGACCTGACTAAGGTCACACAGCTGCCACAGAACCAGAGAATTTGTGAGCAAGAAGGGAGCTCAGCTCGTACACGAAGGGAATGTCCCCTTTGTAACATTTCTCAGGAGTGGTCACCAGCCTCTGCTTCAAACCCTCCATGGAAGGTGCACTTGTCACTTCTTGAGGCAGCCCAGGCTACTTTGGGGAAGCTTCCACTGGGACGAAGTTTTTCCTTGATACCCAGCATGTATTTGCCTATTGTTTTATGGTTTTGTTGTTGTTGTTGTTGCCTATTTTTTTATTTTTACCAATTCCTATAAATTGTCTGAGGTGAATTTGAACTCAGATCTTCCTCATTTGAAATCCAGTGTTCTATAGGTCTAAAGGAGGCTAGGGGGCACCACAATGCACAGTGTTGGGCTTAGAGTCAGGAAGATTTGAGTTCAAATACAGCCTTAAACCCTTACTAGCTGTGTGACCCTGGGCGAGTCACTTGGGTTCTGCCTGCCTCAGTTTCCTCACCAGCAAAATGGGTATAATAATAGCACCTAGCTCCCAAGGTTGTTGTTGAGATCCGTGAGATAATATTTGTAAAGTGTGTTGCAAACCCTAAAGTGCTATCTAAATGCTAACGATTATATTCCCTACATTATTCTGCCTCACAACTTTGGCTTGAATTTACAAAAAATAGACACTGTCAGAGCTAAAAGGGACCTGCGGTCTTCTAGCCCAACGCCTTGATTTTATGCGGGGGAGGGGGGGGAAGAGGCTTGGCCAATAAGAGCCAGGTGGCCAGTAGCAGAGCCAGGTGGGTGGGGCAGCCTCTGATTGTAGCCTGGGCTTCTCTCCATTGGACTTTGATGACTCCTGAGAATTTGGAGAGAGCCACTGGCTCCCCAGGTAAATGCTCCAGTCTTTGCTCTCAACGGAGTGATGAAGTCAATAATGTGTTCCCCAGGAGAGCACTTGGAGCTGGCCAGGGATCCTGAGGGTCAGCGAGGTCAACAAAGCCTTGTGGAAATTGACCAGGCTCTTACCTTTCAGGACCATGGCAGTGATACGACCCTTATTCCATCAGGGGAGGGTGTTCTGCCTGGCACCCAATCAGCATGGGCGTAATCTATATGGTGGAAATGAATTCAATCTCTCTCTTATTCTCCAGGGATTTTAGCCTTCTAGGCAGGGAACTTCATGAATGAGGATTAGGAGAGGCTTCCCTTCAATCCACTGTAATTCAGAACTGTTCTAAAAGTCACCCCCATCACCCCACACCTGGATTACTACTCTAGCCTGTGCCCACCCTTGCTGCCACCTTTGTTGCCCCCTCCCAATCTTCCTGGCTTAGACCAAAGTCAGATTAATCTTTCCAAAGGTCTGTTTTGCCCATGTTACCTCTTGCCTACAAACCTTCAACAGCTCCCTATTGACTTTGGGGATATCAAATGGAGGCGTGAAGTCACCTGGGTTCATATCTGGATCACCCTGATGTCTCTTTGAACTCCGAAATTCTGTGGTTTGCTAAAGTCATTTTCTATCCCCAACGCTCAGTTTCGTCATGTGTAAAATAGAATTCATTCTTTCTGAGGCTCCTTCAGGCTCTGAATGACATGATCTATGACCGTTTTGCTCATTTTGTTACCCAAAGTATGATCTCCAGCTCCCTGCTCGTGTCTTATTCATCGTATGCCCCCTCATGCCTAGGCACATAAAGCCAAGGGGATGGGATGCAATCCAGTTTAGGTTGATTTTAGGGTAGTTGGGGATGACCTAAAACAGAGAGAGCATTGTTAATTTGTTTTTATGGTCTTCTCCTCTTGCACATTGTTCCTGATTCTCATCCAAGGCCCATTTTAAGTTCCAAGACTTGGAAAGAAAAAAATAACTGAGTTTGCATCCCAAGGCTGAGAAGACCCCTCCCAGCATCTCTCCCCACGGCCCTTCCCCCAGACAGAAGCACAGGTCACCCAAACCCACCAGCTTTAAAATAACCTCTAGCAGAATCGAAATGTCAGAGCTGGGAGGGGCCTTAGATCATGGAGCATCCAAAGTGGAAGGGGCCTTAGAACACAGAACACAGAAAGTCACAGAACCTTAGAACAGAGAGCACAGAATGTCAGAGCTGGCAGGAAACTCTGAACATGGAACAATGTCAGGGTCAGGAGGGTCCTTAGATGGTGGAACACCTGGAGTAGTAGGATTTGGTGAGAACAGAAAACAAAGGATGTTTTCATGGCGATGATCCTTCAAGAACTCTTCTTCCTTTTACACATGAGGAAACCGCCGTAGGGAGATAAAGCCATTTCCCCCAACTATTGAGGGCACCACAGTCCTCCTTGTCCCTCAGGCTCAGAACCTGGGAGTCCTCGTTGACTCCTTGCTATCTCCCCCACTCCATCCAACATGTGCCAGGGTCTGTCGCCTTTACCTCTGCAGCGTCTCTCAGATACACCCCCTTGGCTTCGCTGCCCCTGCCCTGCCTCTGATGCAGACCCTCATCTCCTCACACCTGTACTATCACAATGCTGGGAGGTGGGGGTGGGAGGGGTGATGGTGTCTGCCTGCTTCAGACTTCTTCCCCTCCCAGTCCACCCTCCATGCAACCACCAAAGTGGTTTCCCTAAAGTGCAGGCTCAGTCCTGTCACCCATATTCCCATCTTCTACAGGAAGTCTCTCTCACCCCCTCTTCCTTCCAGTGCCTTCCCTCTGTTAATCATTCCCTATTTGTCCTGGACATAGCTTGCTTTGAATATTAGACCAGGTGTATTAGAACAAAGTCCCCTTAATCCGGCCTCTGGCCTTGCATCCACTCCTCCATATTGCCTCTCCCTCTAGGGATACACCCTACTGAATAATAATGGCAGGCACTGTGCACCATCAAACAGCCCTGAAGGTAGGTGCTGTTATTGTCTCCATTTTCCAGTTGAGAAAACTGAGGCAGACAGAGGGGAAAGAGCCAGTCACACTGCTCGTCTTGGGCCAGATTTGCTCTCAGGTCTTTCTGTCTGCCTTACTATCCATTGCTTCTTAACAGACAGAACATGTGTTCACTGCTCAGAGGGCTCTGTGAGGCAGATAGCAGCCCAGTCACACCCTACCATAGGATCCCCTCTGGGGGGCCATCCTTGCCTTATGCTTACCTGAGAGGACCATGGGGGAGCCTGTGGGGGTACAGAAGTCATGCCTGCCCAGCCCCATCATCTCTTCCATGACCTCCCTTGCTAATTCTTCTTCCTGGTCCCTCAATGGCTCTGTCACATCTGTGTCTTGCCTGACCCCACCCCCTCACCCTGGTCCTCTCCATCCCCCTCTGGGTGATGTTCATGATTGATCCAAGGAGAAGGGAGAGGGTGATGATCCCATGGAGGGACAGGATGTACCCATGGAAAAGTGGGGATCTGAGGGGTGGAGAAGAGAAGGGGGCACGTTCCAGCCAGGGGAGCTGGGCTGTGTGCTGAGGTCCTACAGGGTTGGCACCTGCCATGGCTCTGGGAGGCAGTGGCAGGAATGTCTGTGTCCCAGCCTGCATTGACCACCCAGCCATCCAGCTGTGATGACCTGGGTCCCCCACGGTGAAGTCTCCAGAGCAGGCTTGAGGTGAGAAGTTCTGGGTAAGCTCCTAACTCAGCCCCAACATGCTGTTGACCCTGCAGAAGTCTTTTCTCTCTGGGCCTCAGTTTCCCCCTCTTTAAAAAGAGGCTCAGGCACAATGGTGACTGAGGCCCCTCTTGGTCTGACATCAGTACTGTAGTTCTGTGATGTGTTTAGCAGTGGCCATGACTGTCTGTGGAAGCTCCAGTCATGCTCACGCTTCCCCAGCGTCCTCCTTTCTTCTCCTCTCATCCCAGACAGGGACATTCAGAGGCTCCCCATGGCTGATGATGGAGTTTGGGCTCCTCTTGCTGGCATTCAAGGCCCTCTGAGTCTGTGTGCAGGGAACTTCCTTCCTCCCTCTGCCTTGTACAGGCTTTCATTTAGGTAGCTTGTGTCCCTTCCTGAGCCAAGGGAAGCTCCTCTAGGACAGTGACTGGTTCATTTTGTCTTTGTATTTCCAGAGTGGAGCATCTCTTCAGAGGCATTTAAGCAATGTGCCTTGAGGATGAATATATATATATATATATATATATATATAATATGAATATATAGAATATTTGAATAACTGAATATATATATGAAGCAAGTTATCTATATATAGGGTACATTAGAAATAATTAGTGGAGGGAAGACATTAGAAGTAAGGGAGGTGGGGTTTTAGCTGGAACTAAAGACTATCCCCTGTAGATTCCCTGGGAAGAGGGCAGGGGCTGGAGAGGAGAGAGGCCCATCGAGGAAGGAAGGGGAGGGCCCTGACGGCTACAGACAGTGGCTGCCAGGATTCTGACTGGGTGGTAGACAGGAGGAGCGTGGTGCTCAGGGGAAGAGAGGTGAAGGAGGAAGGGGGCGGGGCCTGGAAGGGACGCTGGGCAGCAAGGAGTCTTCCAACCGCCCGGCCTCCACTGGTGAGCGGAAGGGTGGCCAGGCCTGGAAAAGGTGGGTAGGGAGGTCATGGTGTCATGGGGAAAGAGCCAAGATTCAGTGAGAACTGGAGGAGGAGAAGAATAGATTTTAAACAAGGGGAAGTTTGTTGTCTAAGGACCAGGTATTTCAGTGGGTACCCTTGAAGGGGCTGGGGGCAGTGAGGATGAAACCGAGGTGGGGGGGGTGAGGGGGATGGGAATGAAGAATTGGGGGGAGAGGGTGGGGGGAGTTTGGGTGAGCAGGAGTTCAGAGTCACTGGGATGGGAAGGGTGTCACCTGGAGTGAGAGTGTTTCTCCTTGAGTGCAGGGCACCACTCCCCTATCCTCCAGGGACAAGACCAACAGGAGCGCACATGCACGCTCGTGCACATGCATGCACACACACACACATATTCATCATCATCATCTTCTTCCTCCTCCTCCTCCTCCTCCTCCTCCTCCTCCTCCTCCTCCTTCTTCTTCTTCTTCTTCTTCTCCTTCTTCTTCTTCTTCTTCTTCTTCTTCTTCTTCTTCTTCTTCTTCTTCTTCTTCTTCTTCTTCTTCTTCTTCTTCTTCTTCTCCTTCTTCTTCTTCTTTTTCTTTCCTCACCAACTCCTACCCAACCAGAGTTGACTCCAAGCCCCTTTGGGAAGTCTTCCTAATAGTTCCAGCCTTCCTTGAGCTCTCACTCACCAGGTGCTTCAGCTCATTCTTCACCCAGGCCCATCTGCCCCTGTGAGAGCTCCAGTGTTTGTCTTTCATGCCCTTGAATAATCAGGGAAAAAAGCCGGGTTGTCTCAGAAGGAGGGGCTAGAACCAGCTCCACAGACTGGCTGGAGGGCCAAGTATTCAGTTTTCAGGGTATTTACACCTTCCAAATTAGCAAAAACAGGGTTTAACTGATTGTTGATTATATATACTTAAATGATGACAAAGATGGCAATACTAAAGATGTGTGTACATTTTTTTTTCCTTTGGAGAGCGGCTTGTTAAACACAAGCACTGTCCTTGTTCTGGGACAGCAGGTGGGCAGCCCGCATGCCACATTGGTCTCCATGCAGTGGACAAAGGTCCAGAGGAAAGGTTTCCCATGGGAGAGGATAGAGTGGGCAGGGGGCTTGGCCTTAGAAAAGCCTAGGGGGGCAGCTAGGTAGCACAGTGGATAGAGCACTGGCCCTGAAATCAGGAGTACCTGAGTTCAAATCTGGCCTCAGACACTTAACACTTACTAGCTGTGTGACCCTGGGCAAGTCACTTAACCCCAATTGCCTCACAAAAAAAAAAAAAAAAGAGAGAGAGAAAAGCCTAGGTTCAGATTCTCCTTCTGGTACAAGCTGCATGACCCTGAATAAGTACACAGTCTCTGAATCCCTGAGTCACTGTCCTCACAGGTTTGTTTTTTGTGTGACTGGTGGCTCACCATATTAATTCCTACCTTACTGCAGACCCCAGTGACCTTAGCTGCAGCTCAGAGCTTCCTGACAGAGGAAGGAACTACGGATCTGAGCTCCTA
Source organism: Dromiciops gliroides (assembly GCF_019393635.1). Taxonomy (NCBI): domain Eukaryota; kingdom Metazoa; phylum Chordata; class Mammalia; order Microbiotheria; family Microbiotheriidae; genus Dromiciops; species Dromiciops gliroides. The sequence goes on from NC_057862.1 coordinate 696,722,170, forward strand.
CTTCTGGCCTTTCCTTTTCATTGGGTGTGGAATGGAGATGCTGACACCTCCCTTACCCACAGCCCAGGGCTCTATAAACCTTCAGTTGCTACCCAGATGTGAAACAATACCAATCATTGCCATAGCAACACTGCTACTAATGATGATGATAAAATTAGCAACACCACCACCAGGGGGAAATGGAGGTGACCTGTTACAGCAGAAGGAACTCTAGCTTCAAAGGACCCAGGTTTGATTTCCAGCTCTACTGCTTACACATGGCATGGCTTTGGCAGAGCAACTCCTCATCTGTTGGTCTCAGTTTCCTCTCTGTCAAGTGAGCAGTTGAACAAGAGGAACTGCATGGTCCTTTCCAGCTCTGAAGCTATGATTTTGCCATCCTGCACAGGGAAGGCATCCCTGGGGCTGAAGGCATTCCTGGGTCTGAAGTCATCCCTGCCAAGAAATCCTTAGGAGGCAAATACAAAAACACAAAGGAGCCTGGGGCTCCCTGAGACCCTTCCCAATGAATCGGAGGCTGTCTGTTTGCAGCAGAGGTCACCTGCCACCCCGAAGTCCGGCGGAGCTGTGCAGGAGGCCAGAGTCCCCATGTGGGGGGCAGTACATGTTGTATCAGGAGGCCCTGCAGGGGCCAGAGCATGACTATAAATCAAGGGGCGGGTGTTTAGAGAACAGTGGAAGTGTTTCGGAAACATGGAGTGGCTGACCTGTGGGGCTTGGCTCTTACTCCCTACAAGAATTTAGATGACTAATGATGTTAATAAATAACTTCTTAACTCTTTCTCTTGACTGCGGGCATAATTTATTTCCAGGGGGCCCTGGGGCAGGGTTACAAAGACCCTGCTCTGACTTCAGTTGGAGGGAAGTGGCCTCCCACCACCCACGAGCGCCTGAAGCCCCTTCCCCAAAGAAGCAGGCATCCTTTCTCCACTTGGATCAGGCTTAGTAATGGGCGAGTCAACAAGCATATATTAACTGCCTACTGTGTGTCAGGCATGGTGCCGGGACACAAAGACAGGCAGACAGACTCTGCTCTCCAGGGGCTGACAATCTAACAGGGAGACAACACGCAAACAACTAGGTTCAAACCAGATAAGGTAAAGAGGATAATTGGAGGTAATCAACAGAGAGAAGGCACTGACTGTTATAGAGCCTGGAAAAGGCCTCTGGTAGAAGGGAGGGTTGGAGGTTGGAGCTAATGCTTCAAGAAGGCCAGGGAAGTCAAAAGGCCAAGGTGATGAGAGAGAGAGCTGCCCAGGCATGTCAATGCTACCTCTGGAGATGGAGTGTTGGGAGCAAAGAAGGGGGGGGGGTCACTCTCTCTGCATTATAGCTAGAGCAGAAAATGGAATTAGGTGCAGACTACTCTGGAGGCAGGGTGCCTGCCAGACCCCCTTCCACACACCCCCAGGAACTTCTCTCAATCTCTCTTGTGGTGCCTGGCCTGGAATACCTCCAGGGGATGTTCCTTTGGGTTTTCAAGAACCAGAGCCCAAGAACCACAAGACAAAAAGGCAACTTTAGAGAATTCCCTCTTAGCAGGACAAAAAATGAGGCCCAGAGAGGGAAGTGACCTGTCCAAGGTCCCAAAGCAAGGAAGTGACTGAACTGGGCCAAGGACCTGGCCTCATCTGCTCTGCTATACTACAGGAACCGGGAACAGCACATATGGTGGAGACTGGGATAATTGGCTAAGGAGAGTGGGTGGTCCAGGACAGACATAATTTAATTGCTAATTGTTTTACTCACAGTGAAGACATCCTTTCCTTACAGATCTGCTACTTTTTTTCTAACTCTTAGCCTAAGACCTCACACCTCTCTCTCTTTTTTTCTCTCTCTCTCACAAACACACACACACACACACACACACACACACACACACACACACACATACATTGTTGTTGTTTGTACTTCATTGTCAAAGAGGACCATGATATCAGGAAGGTGATCTCATGACTTGCAGTGAATTGGATTAAAGTGAGGCAGGGCTGTGGAAAGTCACCAGCCTCACTCTCTCCTCCAGAGCCACCTGGGACCAGTGGCAAGACAGACATCAGGACGACTGGCACATAGTGTGTGCTTAATAAATGTCTATTGATTATTACATAGTATAAGCATTATTATCCCTATATTACCAAAAGAAGATAAATGACTTCCCCAACATCATACAGTAAGTAGTGGGACCAGAATTTGAACTCATATCTTCTGACTCAAGATCTTGTGCTTCCTTTCTGTCCCTGCCACCCACCTTTCATCTTCGTTCATTCGTTCACTTCTACAAATAAACAAAAGCATGTGTTAAGCTCCTGCCTTGTGTACAATCCTGGGCTCAGAAGCTGAGAAGACTGAATACTTAGAAAAGATATATCTCTATTCCTATTGAATTTACATCCAGACATAGAAAATTAAAATGGAGTTCTACATGGCAAGGGAATTATAGAGGAACAAAGTCCTTTCTACATGAGGTCCCAGGGAGAAGGTTCAGGGGTTTCCAAGAGGCTCCTGGCAGCTCCGTGCTGTGCATGCGTGGGGAACCTGAGGCCAGTTCTACCTGAAACACTTACCAGATGACCCTGGGCACCCCTTTCTTAGCCTCAGTTTCCCCCTTTGTAAAATGTGGACAATCATAGTGCCTGCCTGCCTCACAAGATCGCTGAGAAGAGCAAAGAGAAAGAGCATTAAGTGCTCTGCACACCCTCAAGCACAGAAGCAAGGATTGCAACCGTTGTTATCCTTATTATTTTACCAGCAGAGATAAGGGGCAGCTCAATTCATCTGAGACAGTTTTAGCAAACTTCCTTATCTCTCCAATGAGTATGATACTGTGCTAATGGCTTCACAGGATTTCTGTGACACTCACATAATCTCAAGTGTGGATCATGATTTACCTGTGTGGTCTCTTGGGCTATTTACCCAGGAAGAAGAGAGAACAGCAGCAGCAATAACAATTAATTCATTGGAAAAGACTGGAAATATATACAATGTAGCACCCTTGTGGACCTCCCACCTCTGCTAAGGGTGGGGTGGGGCTTCTTCTACCAATATCTCCTTTGGAGAGAAGCTTGTTCTTGGCAATTTTGTCACTTTCACTTTTTACTGCTTTATGGTTGTTCTTTCCATCAACATTGTTGTAGTCTTGATGTATGTTGTTTTCCTGGTTCTGCAGACATCACTCTGCATCAGTTTACATACATATTCATCCAACTTCTCTGCATTCATCACTTTCATCATTTCTTACAGCATATTCATGAGTCTCTGCTTGTTCAGTGATTCCCCAATCAATGGGCCCCTATTTTGTTTTCAATTCTTTTGTACTACAAAAAGTTGTTGCTATCAATATTTTGGTGTCCATGGGGAATTTCTTCTTATCAATGATTTACTTGTGGTATGAGCCTAATAGCAGAATCTCCAGATTAAAGGATGTAGACATTTTAGCCAATTTATTCACATAATTCCAAACTACTTTCCAAAATGGTTACACTGATTCACAGCTCCAACAATGCACCAGAGTACCTCTTCCCAGAACCCCTTCTAATGGTGACTGTTCACATGTATTGTCATCTTTGCCAGCTTACAGGGTGTGAGGTAAAACATTAAGACTTAAAAAAATAATCTTGTTATCGATGACTTAGAGAATTATTTTAGATGGTTATTAATATTCTGAAATTCTTTTGAGAATTGTTTTTCATATCTTCTTACTACAAATATGTTTCTTTCAATCCTGTTTACAATATTGATGATATTCCTTTGCTTAATTAAGCCTTTTTTCAAAGAGTACCCAAGGTAAAATTTGGTTCAAATTAGTACAAATTCCCAATTAGTAAAATCCAAACAAACATAATTCTATTGAAGTTTCATTTACATTTTCCTGTGTGTGCGTGTGTGAAGACAATATGCCTAATAAAGAAATGTTCCTTTGTTATAGAAACAGACCTGGGTTCAAAAGCCACTTTCAGTAATCATCATGGGAGCCTGGGGAAGTAGCTGTTTTCTCTGAGTCCCAGCATCCTCTTCCATCCAATGTGGCAAACAATACCTATTGTAGTCACCTCCTAAGGCAGCTTTGGAGTACTTGACAAGTTTTGGAGTCCTACCACACCACTATCTGACCCTCCTATCTACCCAACAACCCCTGAAGTACAGAAGGCTGGGGAGGGGGGGAAGAGAAAGGATATCTATAGCATGGAAACACGATTCCGTTAGTTATTTGTGTTAATAAAACCAATATGATAAGACCATGCATTTGAAAGCTGACTTCAGGTTTGATTTTTATTTTTTTAAAAAGAAAGAAACCCAGAAACTTTCTGTGTTATCTCTCCCCCAATTGAAATTTTTTGAAAAGTGAAATAATATGAGCGATGTCAAGCTGTGTTATCAGTTGGGCACGTTACATAGCGGGAAAACTATTCTCGGTATTTGAAGTCTCTAATTAGTCTGTTTTCATAACGGGGCATTTCTAATCTCTTTGGACTCTCAGCAGATGTTGGAGAGTTAAAGTCTCTGTGTTTTGGGAGGAGGCGCGGGTTTGCCTGGGGTATCTGAGCCCTCAAACATGTTTCTTTTGATCACGGCATTATGATAGAACTCAGACATCTCCATTGTTTGGGTAATTTCTCCGATCTCAATGAAATATGATCTCTCTCCTTCTGGCATGAAACCAGTGGGCTGCACGGGGAGTGGGTTGCTTTAACCACCCTGGTAATTTACAGTTAGAGATATTAAGCAGAAGTCTTTTCTATTCCATTGTGTTGACAGAAAAACTGTATAGGGTGGCCTGGGGAAGCTATCATTTTCTTTCTTGCTTCCTTCCTTCTCTCCTTTTCCTTTCTTTCTTTTTTGAAAGAGACCTAGTCTAATGATGCAACTTCTTACCAAAAACACCTGTTCCAAAAAGGACACTTATGACAGAAGAGTCCCAATACATCACTGCATGCCACTCAAAACGGGAAGCATGGCATGGAGGAAAGAATGTTGGATTTGGACTTGAAATCTGAGGCCCTGGGTTCAAATCCTGACCACTTCCTACTATTTGTGTGACTTCCTCAAAATCAATGTCTCAATTTAGAGCTGGAAGATTAAAACATGCAAAACAAGCTTCTCATTTTATAGATGAGGGGCAGAGAACCAGGATTTAAATCTGTCCCAGACTCCAAACCTATCGAATCTTTTCCTTCTTCCCACCTTTGCAAAGGGAAGGGTCTGGACTGGGTGACCTCCCTTTCCCTTCAGATCTCATTTTTCCATCTTATGAAAACTCTGTTTCTACTTTAAGCTTCTCTACACTTTCCACTGAGGCCCAGCAGGGTTCACAGAATCTTGGGGCCGGAAGGTACATCCCATCAGTACCTGAAGTAGGATCCAGAATTATAGTCTACGAGTTGGAATGGGTCCTCTAGTCTGACCCATTCATGTCCAGGATAACAGTCCTGGCAAGTCACCATGGGCTCGAAGACCTCCAAGAACATGGTGCTCACTCACTTTCAAAGAGGAGTGTTCCCCTTTTAGTTTTTGGAAAGCTGGAATGATGGCAGCTAGAGTGCTGGGCCTGGAGGCCTCATCTTCCTCAGTCCAAATCACACTTCCTAGCTGTGTGACCCTGGACAAGTCACCTAACCCTGTTTGATTCAGTTTCCTCATCTGTAAAATGAGCTGGAGAAGGAAATGACAAAACACTCTAGGATCTTTGTCAAGAAAATATCTCCAATGGGGTCATGGAAATTCAGACATCACTGCAATGACTGACCAACAATAACAAAATCATTAATTTTTTCCTTTACATCAAATCCTCTTTAGGCACCTTGTCACTGCCAAGACCAATGGTCTTTTCCCAAACCTTCTCTTCCTTGAGTCATCTATAGTTTTTGAAATTATTGACCTTCTCTCTATGTCTCTGCTCTCCTGGTTTTCCTCCAATCAATTACCGCAGAAATATGCTTCTTGGACAAGAGCTATGATAATTTATCTGTTCCTGGCCGGCATAGGGCCCTGAGGATGGTGCAAGAAGGACAGGCGATGAAACATTATTTAGCATGTGCCCAAATATTTAAGTATTAACTATACTGCACAACAAATGCCAAACAGTCACTACCATTAGTCATGTAGACTGGAATGTCTGTGTGGGCTTTAGTAATCAGGGATCATAAAGCACAGGTGAGGAGCAGTGAGGAATGATGGGGAGGGATTGTGGCCTGGCCTTACAAGGACTTGCCTTCAAATCTGGCTGCTGACTCTTACTCAGCACAGGCCAATCCCTTCTTCTCTCAGCCTCAGTTACCTTCTCTGTATAATGGGTCAATAATGCTTGCACTACTTACTGCATTGGGATACTGGGAGGAAAGACCTTAGCAAACTGTAAAGTAAAATGGGCATGTGAGTTATTCCAGGTGCCACACGACAAGAGGACATCATGGAAATATACAGGGCAGTCACTGAAGTCATTTGCAGGGAATGTCAGAGTTGAGGGTCACCTTAGGGATCATCTGGCCTGAAGTGTTCATTTAACAGAAGCTTAGAAAAAGGAGATGGCTACTCTTAGGTTGCCCTGAGTTTGGGACTAGAGTCTGAATCCCAATTCTGTCCCTTACTACCTTGGTGACATTATAGCCTCCCAGACCAAGGTCACTCAGTGAAATGCCCTAATTTTATAGAGGGGGAAACTGAGGCACAGAGAAGGATAGTGACGCATATAAAGTCACACAGTGTAAGTCCCTCAGCCAGCACTTAAGAAGCACCTACTATGTTCCAGGCACGGGTGCTAAGTGCTTCGGATACAAACAACAGAAGATCCTGCCTTTGGGTTGCTCCCTGTCTAATGGGGGGAGATGATGTGCAAACAGTTGTGCACAAACAAGGTGTAAATAGGAGGAATTGGAGATGGTCATGGGGATGAAGGCTCTGCAATGGCAAGGGATCCGGAAAAGCTTCCTGTGGGTATCAGGAGGAAGAAACCAGAAGAGGAGGGAAGACCAGCCATAGGGGACAGCCAGAGAGATTGCCCAGAGACCAGAGATGTAGGGCCGTGTTTAAGAAACACCCAGGAGGCTGGTGGGGCTGGATCCAAGAGTACCTGGGGAGGTGAAAGGAGCATTACAATTCAGTGAGGAGCTCTGAACACCAGAGATCAAAGAAAATAACATATTCAGTAAGTCGGGTCTCTATTAAATCTCTGTGTGAACAGGACTCTGCTACACGCTCTGGATATGGACAAAGTGAAAAGAAACAATCCCTGTGCTTACAGAGCTTACATTCTTGGGGAGAAGGTCACACGTGTACACCGAATGCACACAATGCCACTTTTATGAAGAGAGCCCAGGGCCCATAGGAAGGGCAAGTAGAAAGCATGACAATAGGGGCTTCCTTTTTGCTAGTGTTTTATTTAAAAATTTTCCATCAATATTCATTAGCGGGACTGGTCTATAATTTTCTTTCTCTGTTTTGGCTCTTCCTGGTTTGGGTGTCATATTTGTCTCATAAAAGGAATTCGGCAGGACTCCACTTATTTTCTCAAATAATTTATATAGTATTGGGATTAATTGTTCTTTAAATAATAGAATTCACTTGTGAATCCATCTGGTCCTGGGGATTTTTTCTTAGGAATTTCATTGATTGCTTGTTCAATTTCCTTTTCTAAAATTGGGTTATAGGGGGCTTCCTGAGAGCCCAGTGGCATAGTGGGGAAGAGAAGAAGAGCAAGGACCTGGGCCAGGGAGAGAGGAGGGAGAAGTGGTCCAGGAAGGAAACCTTGGCTTGGGGGCGCCTCGGACAGAATCAGAGAGACAGGGGAAGGCTCCAAATAGAGGCAAAGGGAAATGCATGATCTCACCCTTCTCCACAGCAGTGGTGATTTTGATTTGATGATCAGTCTTTGGGAAAGGGGTGGAAAGAAAGGTGGCTCATTACCAGGGGTTCATTAAATGTTTGTTGGATGAATTCAAGGGCTGAAAGTAAGAGCTCAAAGCAGATTCAGGGACTTTTGCAACTCCTGGCCCTCCCTGCTGCTGCTGTTGTTGTTGTTGTTGTCATTGAGTCATTTTTTTTCCAGTTGTGTCCAATTCTTCCTGACCCCATGGGATTTTATTGACAGAAATACTGGAGTGGTTTGCTTTCTCCAGCTCATTTTACAGATGGAGAAACTGAGGCAAATGGGCTTAAGTGACTTGTCCAGGGTCACACAGCTAGTGTCTCAGGCCATATTTGAACTCAGCTTTCCCTGATTCCAAGCCTGGCACTCCATGCACTATGGCACCACCTAGCTGACCTGACCTTCATTTACATATCTGTTGGGCACTTCAGGAGACCTGTGTGGACACTCCACCCAGGTCCTGACATCTCAGTCCTAAGCACAACGGCCCACAATAAATGCTTCATAAATGCTTGCTTCCTGCCTTAGGATTCAGCTGGGGTAGACCCCTGGGTCTGGAGTTAAGAGATGTGGGTTCCATTCCTGGCCCTGTTAGAAGCTGTATGACCTAGTATAAGTAGCTTCACTGCTGGAGCCTCAGGTTTCCACTCCACAAAATGGGAACAGCAAAACCTCATAGGGTCTCCTCTACCCCAAGGAGTCGGTGAGTCCTTGCCCTACACGCCCAGGTTCCCATGTCACACCTGCTTTTGAGAAGAAATCCATTTTTTTCATGACTACAATCTGATTCTCCATTATGTGTGGGTCGTCTATCAGGTAAGGGTCCCAACCCCTCTCTAGCTTCTGTGCAAACCCCACATTGGGAGCCGCCCCAGCATAGTGGACAGAGCAGAGTTCCCCTCTTCCTGCACTTCTCCGCAAATGTAATTTGAGGCAGCGTTTATCAAGAACCCGCTCCATACGCGGCATTAAGCTGGGTGGTGCGTGCATAGAGTGCTGGGCTTGGCGCCAGGAACTTCGTTTTGCCTCAGTTTCCTCATCTGTAATACGGGGATAATAACAGCACCCACCTCCCAGGGTTGTTTTGAGGATCAAATGCCAAAATAAAGCGCCTCCCAGTCCTGGGCAGGAGTCTCAGTAAATGGAGATGAGGACCCTGAACCGTCCGCTTCTCGGGGGCTTTTGCCCGGGAAGCCCTGAGTGTGCGGGGGAATAATTCTTCTGGGTCCCCCCTCGTCGAGGGGTGGGCCTCCCCTTTAGAAAGCTCGGGTCCCCGCGCGTCCCGTGCCCACCCGCTGCCCCTTTCGGACGGAGCCCAGGTGGCCGGGCACAGGCTGGGGAGGGCTGGAACATGACGTCCTCAGCGCCCTTGTCTCTCTGCGGCTGCCTCCGGGGCCCTGGTCAGCCAGCCCTCTGCCCTTCTTTCTCCCCGCCCCCCCCACCCCGTCCTGAGACTCCGACAGCCTCGTGGGGGCTCTTTCAAGTGCGGCCAAGCCAGCTGCACGACCCCCACCCGGGCAGCGCCTCCCCCCGCCGGGGTCGCCCGGATCCGAGCCCACGCTCCATCACCAAAGCTGCCAGATGGCCCGGGAAGAAAGCTTGCGACCCTCTCACTTTCATTTCAACAGCAGCAAACAATGTTCAGTGTTTAAAATAAACTCTTCCAGATGAGCTAAAGATAAACTCTGAGGTGGGTGGACCGGGCTCTCCAGGGCTGCCTCCGACTCTGAAGTGTTTGATTACATTAACACAAAACCCCTGCGCAGAGTCGGCTTCTGTCAACAGAACGCTGGGCCCGACACCTCCGACGTGACGTGAAGCACTTCCTGTCCTTTCATGGATGGCCGGCCGAAAGCGGGCTGCCTGCTTTGGCCCCAAACAACGAGGCTGCTCATTTCCCAGGCCTTGCCGGTACCCCAATCTGCCGGGAGCACGCTGGGCACACATTCCATCTAAAATGACCGTCACCTGTCCCCACAAAGGCAAACAGGCACACATGCACGCAGGCAGGCACACAAAGATAATCATGAACCAATACTAGGGCATTCTGCTACTCCATTGACACACACCCCCCCCCTTCAATCGAAGGCTGCATCTACCTAAAGCCATCATTTCCCCTCATGTCTGCAGTAGCAAGCAACTGATGACAGTGGGGCCTAGTATCTGGAGAACTCTGTGGAGACATGAAGGTCTGGGTTCAAATGCAGCCTAGAACCCTTAGGGTTAGAGAATTTAAAGCTAGAAGGCACCCTAGAAGCGATCAAGTTCAATCTTCTCGTTTTACAAGTAGGGAAACTGAGGCACAGAGAGTTGAAGTGAGCTTTCCTAGGTCCCAAGGTTAGTAAGCATCTGAGGGAGGAACTGAGCCCAGGAGCTGGGCTCGCTTGAGGCATAGCCATGGGCAAGTCCCAACTTCTATCTTCTTACAAAATGTGATACCCTAGAATGCTGTAGCAGAAATCAAATAAAATGCACACACTTTGCAGCCCCCCAGAGACCTTATCATGCAGCCTCTTATGCAGTCTGGAGGGCCTGGGTGCAAGCCCCACCTATGACACACACTGGTGGCCACCCTGGGCAAGCCCCTTCACCCTTCTGGGTCAAGAGAAGGTACAGAGTTCCCTAGACCAGTGAAATCACAAGTCTGGTCCGAAAAGTCCCACGTGGACACCAGCTGATAATGCTGCAGCCTGGTGATGGCTTGGGTCTCTAGACTAGCTGAGGATGCTGGCCACCATCCAAAGTAATAATCCAATGATCTCTGCACCTTTGTGCTTGAGTCACCTCGGGCCTGCCCTTCCAGTAACTATAATAATACCTTCAGCTAACACTTCTCTAGTACTTACTATGAGCCAAGCTCTGTGCAAAGCCCTTTACAAATGTTAGTTTATTTGATCCTCACAACAATACTGTGAAGAAAGAAGGTCCTGTGATGATTCCCATTTTAGTGATGAGGACACTGAGGCAGGCAGAGGTGAAGTGACTAGCCCTGGGTCACATAGCTAGTGAGTGTCTGAGACCGGCTTTGAACTCAAGTCTTCCTGATTCCAGGCCCCATGCCACCTAGCTACCAGCTTATGTCTTCATTTCAAACTCAGAGATTGGATGGTGCCATGAATTTTCTGTAGCAGAGCTCAAGGCCTACAATAGAACATATTTTCACATTCACGTCTGTAAGTCAATAATTCAAGTCATTTATTAAGGCTTGCCTCTGGGGAGAGTTGAGAAGAGAACAGTGCTTCCTGGCAAATAAAGGAGGTGACATTGGGTACCCCATGAGGAGAAGGGGGTGAAGGACTTGCAGCCAGTGATGACTTTAGGGGGACATCCAGGGAGAGGAGGAAATCCCCTTTTCCGGGGAACAGGAGCCAGATGACTTTTTCCCAGCCCAGACTGCTGCTCACACTGGGCAGCAGAACCCTCCGCCTGTCTCTTGGGACCCCTATCATGGAGGGCACGGCAGAAATCAGGGAGAGGGAGGTAGAGAATTGCAGAATGAGCCAGGGCCCTTTGACACCTCCCTTGCTTCTCAGAGGAAGAATTCAGGGGCAAATGTAAGAGAGTGGGCACACCAAGGCCACTGGGGACAGGTGGGGCTGAGGCAAGATGGAAACCCACCTGGCCTCCTGGGTCGTTATATGGAAATGCGGCTTATTGGCAGGTATCTGCCCCCTTAGCGGCAGCACTTCCTGGGGGAGAGAGAGTTGGCTTGGCCACATAGCCTTAGGTTCACAGCTGACTAGGGAGCGAAAGGGGACCTCTCTGAAGCTCTGCCACCTCTCAGGGCTCCACGCTGTCTCTGGGCTGGGGTGGGGGCTGCTGAAGGGGCTCTGAGGGGTGGAAGGCTCAGGTTCTCTTCTCTGTCTGTTAAGTGAAGGCTATTAGTAACTTTGGACACAGCTGACCAAATGCCCTTTTAGTCACAGGGAAGTCGGTTCTGTCTTTCTTCCTGCTCAGATTAAACTCCTTCCTTTCATGTTACCTACAACTAACAGGATCGCCCTCCCTGGGAGGAGGCTTGTAGTAACATCTGAGGCTGTCTGGGGGGCAGCTTCCTAACGGCTGATGACGAACATGCTCCAATCTGAATGTTCCTGAGGACATTTGGAATCAATTAAATATTCAAATGCAGGCTTCAGATCTCTGGCCAGGCACAACAGATTTGTGGGACCAGGGGGCTGGGGGGAGATAGCTGCTCACTCCCAAACTCTGGCTGGAGACAGATTAAAAAACAAAAAACAAACACCCCCCCCCCCCCAGCCCCAGCCCCAGCCCCATGCTGTCCAGGCTTCCAGCATCTTCAACAAACAGCTTCCCCAACATTAGAAAAGATAGAGAAGGAGGAACAGGAGCTGTGAGGCTGAGCGAGGACCCACTGGATGGCATAGTTCAGGGCCTCAGGCTGTCAGTCCCATACTTCCTCACCTTAGGCGGCTCTGCTTATAGGCAAACTGGCCTCCAGGGCCTTTGTGGGCAGCAGTCAATGGAGGGCATTTCAGTCCTTTTCTCTACTTTCCTGCCCCTGCCCCTGCCCCTGGCCCCCAACATTTGCACGGACCAGACCGTGTTATTGCACAACATCCAGCAAGAGAGCAGCCCCTCATTCACCAGCATCTCCCATCAGTGAATTTTCCGGATACCTGAGCCTTCTTCAAACCCACAATTTTTGTTGAGAATATTCCCAAGTGTGGTAGAAACTCCCCTACCTCCTAGGCAGGAGACATGAACCCCCCAGCCTCATCTTGATGACTTAGGTGGGGTCATTGTTATGATCTCAGGTGGTAAAGTGGGTAGTCCTCAGTCCAGAAGAACTGAGTTCAAATCCAAGTTCAAACACTTACTGGTTGTGTTACCCTGGGCAAGTCATCTGACTTCTGTCTACCTCAGTTTCTTCAACTGCGAAATAGGGATAAAAAGGGCTCCTCTATTCCAGGGTGGCATCAAATGAAAGAATATTTGCAAACCTTCAAGTACTATCTAAGTGCTAGTTGTTAAATCGTCCTGTGATATTCTCAGGGTAGCTTGTATTATTTAGGTCTGCTTGGCCCTCCTGGGCTACCATTTCTCATTGCAGTCGGTAGTCACAGTGGCCATGAAATCATCCAATCTGAACATTTTAAGGGGCATTAGAAATTTCATCCAACCTTTTTGTTTCACAGAGAACCAAAGAGGCTTAGAAAGAGGTAAGAGGCCTGAACGAGGTTCCCCTGCTGGTTTGTGGTACACTCTAGCACTCTTTGTTCTACCGGTTTGGGATCCAAAGCAAGCAAAGTGGTTGGAGGAAGGGGCCTATTTTTCCCATGATTCTAAATGAAGGAAGTGTGGGGTCTGCTGGTGGCCTCACCAAAAGTGCATAGAGTTCACGAATCCTTTCCTAACAAAGTGTTTTCACTTCTGCATTTTGGACTATTCTGCACGTCCTTCTAGAAGAGGAGCTTCTCTGTCTCCATGGTATTCTATGCCGCCTGAATCAATGCTCATATGTGCGTGTGTGCATGTAATATATGGCTACTCCCTCCCACAAATGAAATGCTGTTTGTCCTACTTGAATGTTGATAACCCATTTCCTTCATTACATTAGTTGGTCTCAGGTATTGTCAAGTCTCTAAACCACCCAGTAAAAGCCCACTTTATGGAAAAGAAAAGTGAGGGCCAGAAGGAGAGTGTAACTGCCCAACTGCAATACCTAGTAAATAGTTCTCTTCCTCTCCCCGACCTTTAACCAGGGCTGACTGCAAAGAGCAAAAGCAACGACATGAATCATTTTGATCCCTCTGCAAAGGGCCTAAAGGTGAGCAATGGAAAGGAGAAGCAGAAACAGTGCTTGGGCACTCCACGAATTTGAGCTGGCCCGCCGGCCAGGGAGCTGCTCATTGCACTGGAGCCATTACAGAGCCTCTTACTTCATCCCACACCGGGGTGGGAAGGATGGCTTCCAAATGGCAGCCCATTTGGCCTTGGTATTTCCCAGATGAGCGCTTCATTCTTCATCATTACTAAATTAATAGGCCCCTTTTATAACACTGCCACAAAGAACATTTTTTCCCACTCAAAAAGCTCAACTTTGGGGGGAGTGGGAGGGGGGGAGACCTGAATCCACTGAAAGGCCTCATGTCTCCAAATGCAGAAAAGATGGCATGCCTTGAAATAAAGAGCCCCTTTTAATGAAGTCGAGGTGTAGGACAGATTTATTAGCTCCGATTTTCCCAAGGAACATTCGGGCTGATTTCCTGTCCATATTGCTAAGCTCTGCAGTGCCCTTTGTAGGATTAACGGTTTTTTTCTGAAGAAGCGGGGAGCGCAGGATGCAGCCACACTGACAACACCTGCACGGCCACACCTGGGATGCTACAAACGTTCCAGTTCTGGATCACAAAGCATCATGTCCAACACGGACAGAAGACAGCTGTGATTTACCGTCTGCCAGTGTCCTGTGCTCAGAGAGTCGATGCTGAGAAAGACCTTAAAAAGGGACTTCAAAGCAGCAGCTGCTTTCGCCCTTGACAAGAGCGACAACAATAGCGGGTCCCTTTCAAGCGCACTGTGTTCAGAGAATTCTCTGCACTTTGTTGGGATGGCAGAAAACTAAAAAACAGTCATTTAAATAAGATACAGGGGACTTGGATGCTGCGGGGACTCTGAAATGATGCGGGCTCTACCGTGAGAACAAAGCAGCAACTTGGGGAAGTAGAGAAAGGCCAGGGATGGCGCCCGGCACCCACGGTGGGGCCTGGAGGGATGTCTGCAATAATATGGGGCTCAGTGGGAAGTGGGGCCGGCCAGTGCGGCTGATCGCATAGAAAGAAGCACACCATGGCGAGTTCGATCAAGAGTGTTTATTCCAACAAGGCCAGGGCCCTCCCCAGCGCTCCTCAGTGCCAGGGATGCCTGTCCGGTTCTTAATCCAAGCACATGCGGGCTAAAGCTCAACCAACAGGACTTCTGTGTGGCCTCGAGGGGGGGCCCAGCTTTGTCTGCTGGCTCTGGAGCTGTTCAGGTTCCCATGATCCTTTTCTCACAAATTGAGTGAGGGAGGGCCCGCCTGCACTGCACCACCCGCAGCCTGGCCTGCCCAGCTACTCCACAGCTACTTTAGGATGCCCACCATCACTTCACTGATGTCCCAGAGTTTTCTTGCAATGGACTCGTCCATCGCTTTGGGCAGCAGGTCCTCCTCTTTGCAGTCCCCAAAGTACTTCCCCGACACACCCTCTACTTCTGGGGACGAGGCCAGGTAGACGGAGGTTTGGGCTCCTTCTGCAGGGGTCTTGAACAAAGCCCAGGACACTAGGTGGAAAAGCGGCCTGGCCAGGAGGGGGATGTTTATGTGTCTCCCCAGATTGGTTCGGACCATGCCGGGATGGAGCACATTTACAGTCACATTTGTGCCTCGGAGGCGGTGGGCAAGTTCTCTGGCAAAGAGAATATTTGCCAACTTGCTCTGGCTATAACAGAAACTTTTATTATAGTTTTGCTCACTGTTTAAATCTTCAAAGTTGATTTCTCCGTATTTGTAAAGTTTGGAGGAAACTACAACAATCCTGCTGGGGGCCGAGTCTTTGAGGCGGTCAAGGAGCAGGTTAGTGAGCAAGAAGTGGCCCAGGTGATTCACCCCAAACTGCATCTCGAAGCCGTCCTCTGTCTTGGTGTATGGGCACTGGAAGACCCCTGCATTATTGATCAGGACATCCAGCCGGGGTTCCTCCTGAAACACAAAGAAAAGAGGGCAGAGGGCCGTGACCCCTGGCCCAAACGATGCCAAAGCCACACTTTCCTGTTGGAGTCTCACCCAACTGGAGAGACTGCCCACAGCCTTCAGCGCTTTCTGCCCAGTGCAGCCATGTTGTGATCAGACACCCCAGGCAGCCAGCCAGCGCCAGCCTTAGACAGGGAATCCCAGACTTGGGACTTTGGGTCTCATCCTTGCAAGGCTTACTTATCCATCTCACACACCAACTAGGAACGGGTCTGGCTTCTAAAACATCTTGAAACAAACCCTCCCCTTCTGGCAGGGTCTCTACAGTGTTGGAGGAACTGGGAGTGGGTCCTTCCTCTGATGAGGTGGCTCACGGTCCCTGCTAGGGTGTAGAGGATGCTCCCTGAACTGCTGGGGCTACGCCCAACTGGAGGACTTCTCTCCAGCTAGTCCCTCACCTCCTCTCACCTAACTGCTCCTCCTCAGGCTCCCTGGCTCCACCAGCCACTGAGCTGGGGCCACCCCTGCTTGCCCCCGGGTGGCTGGGGGGAGTCAGGGCCAGGGGTCTGTCCCGAGTCCCGCCTCTTCTCTCTCTTTACTCCCTCCCTCCCCCAATCCCTTCCAATGCCATGGTTCCTATGACAATGGCTAAGCCAATGACTTCCTGACCTACAGAGGCAGCATGCAGCTGCTGTCTTGGGGTGAGCCCGAGCAGTTTCCCCTCGCCATCCCAATGGAAGCCATGATATATCTTCCTGAGCCTTCTCTCTGTCTCCGGTGTGGGCCCCGCTCTTCTCAGATGGTTCTCCTCGCCTCATCCTGCTCTCACCAAGCCCACAGGTTTGTCAGTTCTACTCCCACAATGTTTCTCCCTTATCACACTCCCTGACCTCAACTCCTCCCATGGCCTCAGGCCTGTTCTGCACTCAAACATGACTCTGCTCCTCCAAAGTCTTCAGTAGCTCCCTATTGTCCAGAATCACACAAAGTCCACCATCAGTCAGGCAGCAGCAGCCAGGCAGCTCTCACCTTACTTCCTAGAGGGTGGAGCAGCACACACACAGACAAGCACAGGAAAAAACGTGGGAAGAAATACTAGGTCATTTTTTGGGGGGAGGGGCAGGAGTAGATATTAGTATGGGGGGGGGGGCGGGGAATGGGGGAGGGATCAGTAGAGGCAGGGACTGAGTTCAATTTGAAAAACAGCTTGGACTTCTAAGGAGTTGCTCGCTCTCCCTTGCAGGGAGAGCCGCCATAGCTGTTCCCTCTCCCGCCTCCAGACCCAGGATGCACTGCTGTCCTCGGCCCTAAAGCGGCCTCTGGCCCTGTCCATGCCTGATACTGGCTGATAGAGAGAAGGGGGCCTCATGGACTCCTGCAACAGACCATAGTTTGCTAGATTTCTGCCAGGACTTGCTATAGCTCTGACAAATTAAAGCTTAGACTCTGGGTAGAGTTTTTTGTTTTTAAATAGTGGTTAGTTGGGTGTAGTTGTTGGAACGGGGGAGCCAACCCTGAAATGTTCTTTTAAAAAACTGTATTTAAATTGTTTTCCAATAACATGAAAAGATATTTTTTGAGTTCCAAATTTTTCTCTCCCCCTCCCTTTCCTCCCCCTCCCGAGAATAGCAAGCAATTTGATATAGGTTATATATTAAAATCATGTTAAAAATATTTCCACATTAGTCATGTTGTAAGAGAATATGAACAAAAGGAAAAAAACACACAAAAAAGAACAATAACAAAAAAAGCAACAACAAAAGTGAAAATAGCATGCTTCAGTCTGCATTCAGACTCCATAGTTCTTTATCTGGGTATGGAGCATTTTCCATCCTGAGTCCTTTGGAATTGTCTTGAATCCTTGCAGTGCTGAGAAGAGCCAAGCCTATCACAGCTGATCATCACACAGTGGGGCTGTTACTGTGCACAATGTTCTCCTGGTTCCGCTCACTTCACTCAGTATCCGTCCACTTCAGTCTTTGCAGGTTTCTCTGAAATCTGCCTGCTCATCCTTTCTTACAGCACAACAGGATTCCATGACAACCCCTGCAATGTTCCTGGTTTAGGGAGCTCCCTCTCCCAATATCCCTTCAGCTGCCTGGGACACTAAGAGGTCAGGCAATGTGCCCAGAGTCACACAGACAACATGTCAGAGGCAGGGTGAACTCTGGTCTTGTTGCTTTGAAGGACATTTTTCTATCTATTACACAGAGTGGTCTTGGGGACCTTTGCAGGGGGTCTACAAGGATAAATTATTATCAGGATAATACTAGGATGTTTTAATTTATAATGTAGCAATGATAGCTAGATATAACCAATATAAAAGGCAGCTAGGTGGTACAGTGGTTACAGTGCTGGGCCTAGAGTCAGGAAGACTCCTGAGACCAGAGTTCAAATCCAGCCTCAGACACTTGCTAACTGCGTGACCCTGGGCAAGTTACTTCACCCTACTGGCCTCAGTTTCCTCATTTGTAAAATGAGCTGGAGAAGGGGATGGCAAACGAGTCTAGTATCTTTGCCAATAAAACCCCAAATAGGGTTACAAAGCATCAGACACAACGGAGAAATGACTGAAAAACAACATGGCCAATAGAAACAAAAGCTCTGGGGTGGGGAATAATTTGGAGGAGTGTAAGGGGTCCTGAGGACTGCTGCACTACATGGTGCTGATCCTGGGGGGGGGGGGAGAACAGTCAAAAGTTCCCAGAGCTGCAAGCATCACCCAACAAAGAAGAGGTAAGAGGGTCTCTACAGTGGGGAATTTGCACATCAGTGTGGGGTGGAGGGGTGTCAAAACCTTCTGCTCTTCCAGGTTATTCCCTCCAAACAGCATGAGCCTCAGCTGTGGGCAGAGGGCTGCAATCCGGGAGATCTCCATGCAACCAGAGGTTCCCTTACTGGGAATTCCCGTCTGTCTTTCTCTTCCCTGTGCCAGGAGGCCTGGCTGGATACCAGGCCTCCTCTGGGGGTGGGGCAGGGAGGGCAGAGAAGGTCTGGGCATCTTCATGAATTGTAAGCTTGGTATCAACATGGAGTGGTCCAGCAGAGGTCATTCTGATCCTAGACTTTGAGGAGAAGCCTAGCATCAGGGCAGAAGATGGCCAGGTCTCACTGTACTGGTCTGGGCACATGTGGAGGGCAGGTTCAGTTCTGGGAACTTCACGTTAAGCAGGTTATTAAGATGCTAGAGAAAGGCCAATGAGCATGATGAAAGAACTAGGGGGACTGAAGAGTAGACTCAGCAGGGCTTTTTGGGAGGGGGAGGCTCTCTGTGAAGGCATCGAAGAGGAAGGCCACACGTGGGGTGAGGGGGCCCCAGAGAGCCGAGCTCCAAGCAAGGGCTCAACAGAAGGAAAGTCTTAGGCATTAGCTCTCCCAAAGCAGAAAGCATCATCTGACAGATTCTGGGTTCCCCCTTGTTGGAGATCAGTGACCTTCCTCCATCACTCTACCATGCCATCTCTCCTTTTTTGTGGGAAATAGAGGAAAAAGTGACAAATGCCACTCCTTCCTACTTGTCGCTGTTAACAGGTGGCACTATCAGCCATTTCCTGGATACCCTGGGTTTTGTTTTTCTTTCAATATTCATAAAGAAATTGGAATTTGAAGAGAGAAAGGAGCGCTTTTCTACTCACCCTCTGGAAGTTTTTTCCCAAAGACATTTTCAGGGGATGGGGCACGAAACCCTTGTAACAAGGCTGTCAGGAGATGAGGACCACTCTGCAGCACGGGTCTGTCACTGCACTGACCCAAACCCTTCGGGCTGTCCAGACCCTTGGTGTTTAGTGCTGCTGTTTGGGGTGGCTCTGTTCCCTCCACTGACTCAGCTCACCAAGTCTTCCAGGTCCTCTCTGCAGCCAGCCCTTTATCTCTAACAAGGTGGGGAGTATTCCATTATACTCCATTGATGGGCAGTCCTTTGCCATTAGACAAAAGGCTAATCTTGGGCATTCCCCCTTGATCTCTCTGGCTATAAGCCTTATAGGGAGGCAGTGGTGGTTAAGGGGCTAGACTGCGAGTCAGGAAGACTGGAGTTCAAATCTTGCCTCAAATACTTACTAGTTTTGTGACCTTGAGGAAGTCACTTCTCTGCTCCTGGCCTCAGCTTCCTCAAATGTAAAATGGGAATAAAGTCAGACAGGCCACAAAAGCTCATCATTAACACGGTCACTACTGTTAATACTAGTGCCACTGTGTCAAAGGGGATGCATAGTTCTGGAACTTCATGGGCACTGGGCCAAAATGCTTTCCAGAATGGCTCGAGCCCACCCCTTGCCCCAACAACCCCAGGCCAATGCTCCTGTTTCCACACAACTCCTTCATCATGGGTCATTTTTTTTAAGTATTTTTTACTTTATCTTTTCCAATTACATGTAAAGATAGTTTTCAACATTCATTTTTGTAAGATTCGGAGTTCCCCATTTTTCTCCCTCCCCCATCCCCACCTCCCCAAGATAGCAGGTAATCTGATATAGGTTCTACAGGATGATCATGTTCAATATATTTCCACGTTAGTTATGTTGTGAAAGAAGACTCAGAACAAAAGGGAAAACCACCAGAAAGCAGAACCAAACAACACAGTGAAAATAGTCTGCTTCAGTCTGCACGCAGGCTGCATGGTTCTTTTTTCTGCATGTGGAGCATTTTCCATCATGGTACCTTTGGAACTGTCGTGGATCGCTGCATTGCTGAGGAGAACTAACTCTATCACAGTTGATCATCACACAAGGTCATTTTCTTTTGTCATCAAATTTACTAGTCTGAGGAGTAAGAGCTGGAACTTCAGAGTTTCTTTAAAGTGCATTTTCCTAATGATGTGTGATTTGAACCATTTTTTCCCTTCAAATGGCTATTGCTAGTTTAGATTTCTTCCTTAAAAACAAAACCGCCTGTTCTTATCCTCTGACTACTTATCCATTATGGAATGGCTCTTACTTTATATATCTTGCAAGATACCTTTATCAGAGAAAACTTTTGCAAGTACTTCCCTCTGGTTATGTGAACCCTTTCTAAAGTTAGATGAATTGGCTTTATGTACAAAATTTTATATTTTGTGCCATCAAAAGTGTCTTAAAAAATAAATGCTGGGGCAGCTAGATGGCGCAGTGGTAAAGCACCAGCCCTGGACTCAGGAGGACCTGAGTTCAAATCTGACCTCAGGCACTTGACACTTACTAGCTGTGTGACCCTGGGCAAGTCACTTAACCCCAATTGCCTCAACAACAACAAAAAAATAAACAAAATAAATGCTTGTTTATTTGATTCTCTGCCCCTTGGATGGTAATGAACTCTTCCCCTATTGATAGATCTACAAAGAAATGTCCTCCTTGCTCCTCTGACTTGGTCGTGATGCCCCTCCCGGTGTGTGTACCTGTGGACCTTGTCTTGGCAGGAAGTGTTAGTCTCTACCTAGATCCTGCTGGCAGCTCTCCTGGTTATCCGTATTTGGGATCTTAAGCTTTAGCAAACACTAAGCTTCTCCTATGTTTTTTGGCTCCTCGGGCTGAGCACCTTCCTTATTTCTTACCCAGGACCAAACTGTTCAGAGGACCAGGACATTGCCACCTATCATCTTACATTGAGGTACGGTGCTGCTAGCCAACTTCCTTTCCATTTTTTTTCTTATGATTTCCCTCAAGATTCTTGATCTTTTCTTCTTCCAGGCAAATCTTGTTATTCTGTTGAAATCTAGAAAGGAACCTTCTTGCAGGCTGGTGTGGCACAGGCTATGGGCATCGCTGAGTATTTGGTCACTTGGATGGTTTAAAGATGTCTCGGACACCCCGATGGACTTGGCCCAGCCATGGGCAATGACACTACCTGCAGTTATATTCTAGTCTTCTGGTGGGCAGATTCCCAAGTAGGAGCTGCCTTTCCTGATTTTTTTGTTGTTGTTGTTGTTCTGTGTGTACTCCTCTTTCTTTTTTGAAGTATTTTATTATTTTCCAGTTACATGTAAGGATAGTTTTCAACATTTGTTTTCACAGGATTTTTAGTTCCAAATTTTTCTCCCCCCTTCCTTCCCTCCCTCCTCCCCAAGACAAAAAGCAGTCTGATATAGGTTGTATATATACAATCCCATTAAACATAATTCTACATTAGTCACCTTGTGGAAGAAGAATCAGAGCACAAGGGAAAAAATGTCAAAAAAGAAGAGAGACAGTGTGGTTCAATCTGCATTCATAATCCACAGTTCTCTTTTTCTGGATGTTGAGAACATTTTCTATCACCAGTTCCTTGAAACTGTTTTGGATCATCGAACTGCTGAGAAGAGCTAAGTCTATCCCCATTGTTTATCAGAGTCATTTTTAACAGCTTTGCTACTCCTTCCATCTTCCTGCTCCGTTTTGATAGTCACAGAGAAGCACCCATCATTTGGGTGGGTGTATGGCCAGATTGACCATCTCCTCATGCACCAACAGGGGGTCATTTGCTCCCCTCCTCTCTCTGTCTCCCTGGTACATATGAAATGCTGGTGGAGATAAGGGACAAGTGCTCGGTGCTAAAACCTGCGGCCCATCACCAGCATGTCCAATGCAAACAGAACGAGGGCCCCCCAGGCTGCTTGCTGACTTTACCATTTACCAGGGATAAATGGAACCGGTGTTTTCCGGGATTTATTTTTAAATATTTCCCGCCAATGTTTTGATCTAGCTGGGGGGGGGGGCGGGGCGGCTGGGAAGGGTGTGGCCTCCAGATACCTCCTTTTTTCATTCACCCCATTTATCCTCCTCCCCTCCCCTAGAGATAACATTTTCAGGCAAACTTTCTAGGAAATGGGGTTTCACTTGAGCCTAACAGCAGCGATGGGGGGGAGGTGCAATGATCACCCCCATTTTACACAAGAGGTCACTGAGGTTGTGTGACAAGGGACTCGCCCTGGGTCACACAGCCGCGTGTCCTGAGCCTTCCTGGGCCAGGTCCGGGGCTCCGTCAGACCCTGAGCCCGCGCCAGTCTCGGTCCCCCTGCCTCAGTCTCCCCTATCTACCGTGCGCCTCCTCTCGGCCGCCAAGAGACTGAAGCCCACGAGTGACCCCGGGGAGGCCGCAGGGGCTGGCCGGGCACGCGGCCCCAGGAGCCTTCCTCCGGCTCCACGTACCTGCCGCCCACCTCCCGCCCCCACACCTTGGCACTCCCTGCGCCTCCCCCCACCCGGGACCCTCTACTGGTCTGGTCACCCCGACCCAGGTCCGCGGGAGGGCCCGAGGATGGGCGGAGCATGCGCAGTGCGCCAGCTGCCACACAGGTAGCCCTTCCCAGGTGAGCCCAGGGGGAAAGAGGAGCCGCCCCACTGCGCATGCCCCGCTCACCAACACCCCCCCACCCCCCCCAGCGGCGGCAGCCCCCGCCCCACTGCGCATGCCCCGCTCACCAACACCCCCCCACCCCCCCAGCGGCGGCAGCCCCCGCCCCACTGCGCATGCCCCGCTCACCAACACCCCCCACCCCCCCCAGCGGCGGCAGCCCCGCCCCACTGCGCATGCCCCGCTCACCAACACCCCCCCACCCCCCCAGCGGCGGCAGCCCCCGCCCCACTGCGCATGCCCCGCTCACCAACACCCCCCCCCCCCCCCAGCGGCGGCAGCCCCCGCCCCACTGCGCATGCCCCGCTCACCAACACTCCCCCCCCCGCGGCAGCCCCCGCCCCACTGCGCATGCCCCGCTCACCTGCAGCACCTCTTGACAGAAGGCGCGCACGGAGCGCAGCGACGCCAGGTCCAGTTCCTTGACGACGAGCTCGCCGGCGGGGCCGCCTTCTGCGGCGGGCGGCGCTGGGGTCCGGGCCCGCTCCAGCGCTTGCTCCCGGCGGAGCTCTGCGGCGGCCTCCTCGGCGCGCCCGCGATCGCGGCAGGCGAGGATGACGCGGGCCCCCAGGCGCAGCAGTTCGGCCGCCGTGGCCCGGCCCAGACCGCTGTTGGCGCCCGTCACGATGACCGTCTTGCCGCGCATGAGGCCGGCTGTCACCCAACCCGCGGGTCTCAGGTAGCGGCGCACCACCAGCCACAGCCCCCCGCCCAAGGCCGCCGCCAGCAGAGCTGAGGACAGCGCCACCATGGCTCGGGCGCCGATTGCGCATGCGCGGCCCTCGCGCGCGGTGCTTTCTGGGACTCGTAGTTCGCAAACCACGTGGGGGGAGGAGCCCGGGTTTGTCAGTGTCAGTATCCCTGGGCACAGCAGGAGCTGCCCCCTGTCCTTTGTATCGGGGCATAGGGAGTGTAAGGCGTGAGTTTCCCTCCCCCACCCCAACCGCAGGCGCCTCCCTTCACGCAGGGGCGGGAGAGAGCGGAGCTGTTCAGCGTCTGCCCTCTCCTTCCAGTCTCTGAACGTGGCCCGTCCGAGGATAAGCATTTATGAACCCTGCCCGAGTAGCTCTGTTGTAGATCACTTGTGGACCACTCTTAGTGGCAGAGACGCTGGAGGGGTCGGCCGTTTCTTTCTCCAGCCCATTTGACAGATGAGGAAACTGAGGCCAGCAGGGTGAAGTGCCTCGGCCAGGGTCACCCAATTAGAAAAAGGCTGAAGCTGGGTTTGCACTCGGGTCTTCTTGACTCCCGGCGCTGTGCCACCCAGCTGCCCTCTCCCTGTTACAGAGGGACACAAAGGGACTTGTCTGAGTTACATGGCAGGAAAGCTTCGGACCTAGAATCCTTGCTGGGGATCCTCTCTTCTAAACGGTCCGAACCTGGGATCCATGGTCCCCTTCAAGCGGAAACATCACATCTTGACTTTTGCCTCTAGCGAAATCTAGGACTTTTATCTGTTAGGAATGTAGGCAACAAACCATCACACCATCAAAAGACATTTGTAAGCACTTCCTATTGGCCTTGACCATGCTAAGGGCCCTGCCATTATTGTTAAGGAGAGGACCTTCAGTGTCCATGACCCGACCCGAAACACAAAGAATCAGAACCCTTTTGTTATAAAATGATAGGATGGAAAACAAAAATGCCTATCTTTAGAGTTGGAAGGAATTCTAGAGAGTTCCTTCAATACCTTCATTTTTTTTTTTTGTTTGGTTTGGTTTGGTTTTGTTCTGTTTTGTTATTGCGGGGCAATGAGCCTTAAGTGACTTGCCCAGGGTCACACAGAATACCTTCATTTTTCAAAAGGAAGAAAATTAGACTTAGAGAGGGGAAAGGTCCAGGGTCAAAGTTCAGTCCTAAGTCTCTTGACCTCCTAATCTTCTCTCCTTAATGATAAATGTTCCCAGTATCTTTAAACTACTGTAAGCCCTTTCTTTGACACACTCCACCTGACCTATAAATTAAGTGTAGTATACAGAAATGAACAGACTCCTGTCGATGTTTCTTGATCAAGGCAAAATATGAATGCAACCAGGGTGCATTTTTTTGTTTTTGGCTGCCATATTCTTCCCGTACTCTTGAATAATGTAGAACTTGAAGTCCATTAAAAAAAAAAAAACAAACACCCAGCTTCTGCCCTGCTCCCCCTCTCCCCAACCCTGCAACAATTTATCATCTTCTATGACTTTCCATCCTTTTATTTGTGAAGTTGATGGAAGTGCAGACTTTTGAATTTCTCCGTCACATTCAAATCTACTCACCTAAGAACTCCCACCTAGCCTCCACCTCTCCATCTTTGTTTATCCTCCTTGTGACCTTCAGTCCCTCCTCCCCTCAGTATCTTCCGGGGCCACTAGTTACACTTTCTTCCTTTTCCTAATTTTATAGTTGTCTAGGTGGCAGCTGGATGGCACAGTGGGTAAAGCACTGGAGTCTGAAAGACGTGAATTCAAATCTAACCTTAGATACTAGCTGTGTGACTCAGGGAAAGTCACTTAACTTCTGCCTGTCTCAGTTTGCTCAAACGTAAAATGTGGATAGTACCTACTTCCCAAGCTTGTTGTAAGGATCAAGTGATCAAATCTGTAAAGTGCTTAGCGCAGTGCCTGGCATTTGGTAAGTGCTTAATAGATGCCATTCCTCCCTCCCTTCCTTTCCCCCTCCCTCCATCTGTTCCCCTCCCCACATCTCTGTAGCAACCTGGTTTTGTCCTTGAACTAAGAACTAAGAACGGTTTTTACATCTTAAATGGAATAAAACTTGATTTAAAGATGTACAAATATTCTTCACTCGTGGGTATGTGGTCATCAACCCTAATTTGCAGATTCTTATTCTGCATTATCAGGCAGCTACGTGGAGCAGTGCATAGAGTGCGGGGTCTGGAGTCAGGAAGATCTAGGATCAAATCTGGCCTCAGCCATTCAGTTGTGTGACCCTGGGCAAGTTACTTAACCTTGTTTGCCTCAGTCTCCTCGTCTGTAAAATGAGCTGGAGAAAGAAATGGTGAACCACTCCAGGATCTCTGCCAAGAAAAGCCTGAATGGGGTCACAAAGAGTGGGACATGACTGAAATGACCGAACAACCACAACTCTATGATCTCATTTGGTGTTCTCATTAGAGATGTTCAGTGATCATCTCTGTGTAAATGATTCCCAGATCTGTGTATCCAACCTAGTTCCTTCTTGAGCTTGCATCCCTCTTTACCAGATGGCCTCTTGGACACCTCAAACTAGGCGGTTTGCAGACACCGCAGACTGAGCATGTCCAAAACAAACTCATCTGTCCCCCTCAGACCCTCCCACCCTGCCAGCCTCCTGCTCACTGTTTTGGTTTGGTTTGGTTTTTTCCGGGGCTATGAGTATTAAGTGACTTGCCCAGGGTCACTCAACTAGTAGGTGTCAAGTACCTGAGGCTGGATTTAAACTCAGGTCCTCCTGACTCCAGGGCCAGTGCTTTATCCACTGTGCCACCTAGCTGCCCCGCCTCCTGCTCGCTGGTGAGGGCATCATCTTCCTCTTGGTGACCCAGGCCTCCCACCTTGGTGTTATCCTTACCTGACACTTCCAGTGAATGACCACATCTTGTCAGACTTCACAACACGTCTCCTTTATGTTCCCCTCTCTCCATCTGTGTAGCCCAAGGTCAGGCCTCATCTCTGGACTACCCCAGAAGCCTTCTGACTGGTCTCCCTTTCCCGAAGTCTCATCCATCCTTCACTGCATTGCCAAAGTGATTCTTCAGATGCCTAGACCTGACCATGACCCCCACCAGCTCAGCAAGCCCCAGTAACCC